>NW_007379093.1:59868-63377 GCF_000475195.1 Diaphorina citri
TTATTATTAAGGAGCGCGGTAGCGCTCCGCCCCGCCAAGTCAAGAAAGTTTGACCGCGCTACTAGAGATATTATACGCGACAGGGAAAGTAGCCGTTTTCAGGTAGTTGTAGACAGACAGCTACAAATGATGGAAGAAAACGAATTGCGTGTGTGTGTGTTGGGGCATGAAAGTAGACCAAGTTGAAAAAAAATGTCATCAAAATCGGTTAAGTTTAGCCGGAGATATTTGACTTTGAAAAACGTCAAATTTTTCATCATTTTCTGCTGCTGCTGCCGCTTCCGCTTCTGCTTCTTCTTTGACGTTGACCGCTCTACAGCCTAAACCACTGGACCGATTTTGATGGTTGATGGCTCATTTTTTTTCTCGTGAGTGGTAGGTGTGCCTTTTCATATTTTCAAGGCCCCCAAAGGGCCCCTTCGGCCTTAAATTTGGTAAAAGAGTGACTTTTAGGGAGAAAATTCTAAATTATCGCTCGAGTTGATTAATAAGGAAGTTTTGTGCTACGTAGAGAAGAAAGACGGAGTGTCCGAGTGGTAAGGAGTGTGGTCTCTGACAAACTGCTGAGCGGGTGGGGTAGGGGTTCGAATCCCACTGAGGTCATTTTTTTGTACATAATTTTATCATTTAAAAATATTTTATGGATAGCCATAGTTACTTTTTTCATAATTTTATAGTAAAAAAATAATAATATTAATAAAATAAAAATATGAAAAATGATTTTCATGTGTACCTACATTATCATTATCTTCTTAGTAGGCAGTTGTAGAATAATAATATGTAAGTGCTTATGTACTATTGTACAAACATAGCCAATTTTTTACTTTCTTCTCATAATGTTGGTTTTAAACTGATAAGGTGATAGTTTTAAAAGTTGGTTAGGCCCAATCCCGCAGGCTTTTGAATCCCGCGGGATCTCACGCGGGATGTGACCAATTTTATTCCGCGTGGGATTTTGTGGGATTTACAAGTATTACCCGCGGAATGCCGCAGTTCTAACACTGAAAGTACTCCATAATGGGTAGAACACCCTACCCAACCCACAACATTACCAGTTTATCAAACGGTATACAAGAAAATGAAATACCTTATATCAACATTATCATCTCTTTTAAGTCTGGTAAATTTCAAATTTATGTATTACCATAACGAAACATTAAAACTGAACAGATATCATTTCTGATTTCAATAGACAATTGAGGACAGTGACAAAGGGCGTATTTGGCCTTTTCTGTTTTTCTCCTAAAATGCCGGGTTTTACCTGATGAGGTGATACATAATGTCCAAAGTTGGTTAGGACCAGCTACATGAAAGTTAGCCAATAATTATGTTACCTACTATGATGTATTTCACTCGGAAATGATCAGAACTTACCAAAAATTACCCAATGATGTTATTACGGTATTTTTCACTCGGAAATGTTCGAAACTTACCAAAACTTACCCAATGATGTTATTATGGTATTTTTACTCAGAAATGTTCGGAACTTACTAAAACTTACCCAATGATGTTACTATGGTGTTTTTCACTCAGAAAATACCCAAACTCACCAAACCTTACCAAATGATGTTACTATGCCTATTGTCTTTGTACTTTGTTGGCGCTACGGCTCATACGTCATATTATGCTAAGTTTCTGCAAAAAGTTATGAGATCCCCCAAAAAATACCACTTCGTGGCATAAAAAAGACCCCGCCAAGTCGTTCCTCCCAAAATAAATCAAGTGCCACAAAAAATAAACAAAACTCCATCCCACCCCAAAAAAGATTAGAAATCAATTTTGTACCCCGCCTTTTATTCACTTATAATTTATGTGCTCCTCCTTCACGTAGTACTTACCTTTCTTTTCCCCTCATTGCTCTCTCTTTCCTCTAATATTACTTCTGCTCACTGCGTTGGCGGCGTGCCACCTACCTTTCTTTCCCCTCATTGCACTCCTCTTTCCTCTAATCTCACTTCTGCTTCACTGCATTGGCGGCGTGCCATCGATTTAATTTTAATGCATTGCACGCCGCCAATGCAGTGAAGCAGAAGTGAGATTAGAGGAAAGGAGGAGTGCAATGAGGGGAAAGAAAGGTAGGTGGGCACGCCGCCAACGCAGTGAAGCGAGAAGTAATATTAGAGGAAAGAGGAGAGCAATGAGGGGAAAGGAAAGGTAAGTACTACGTGAAGGAGGAGCACATAAATTATTAGGTGAATAAAAGGCGGGGTACAAAATTGATTTCTAATCTTTTTTGGGGTGGGGATGGAGGTTTTGTTTATTTTTTGTGGCACTTGATTTATTTTTGGGAGGTTATCATTAGACGACGGATTCAAAGATTTTGGTTTCCACTTCACTTTAGTTATAATGCATTTTAATAATTATATACTTTCAGAATTGCATAGAGCTCTGAGGCGCGAGGTACAAAAATGCTCCTGATCGTGACCTTTCCACACTTTCCATCAGTTGATGAACTATCTTGAGAACAGGTCCTAATAGTCACTATCCCTACTTACTCTTGTGTCTAATGGTGTAAATGTACCCAAATGGAATTGAAGTTGTTCTTGTCACTGACCTAATTCTACAACCCCAGGAGACAAACCTTGAGATCAGGCTATAGTCCCTATACCCTACTTACTCTTGTGGTCTAATGGTGGTAAATGTTAACCCAAATGGATTGAAGGTATTCCTTGTCGTGACTAATTCTAAGTCCCAGGAGAACTTGAGAACAGGTGTATCAACTATAGTCTATCCATAAACTACTTAACTGCTTGATGTCTAATGGTTGTAAATAGTATCCATTAGGAATTGAAGTGTTCAGGTGCATGTTGGATAACAAAATTAGCTAACCAGAAGAAATTCGCCATACAGACTCATAGAGACTATCCCTACTTACTCAGGAGTCTATATGGAATGTAAGAATGTAAGCAAATGAAAAGAAGTGTAGTGGAAGACTAATTCTAGGCAAGTATCTACTTACATAGCTAACACATGAAGGGTAAGATGAAGGAAGTACACGTATGAGGAGAGTGATAACAGTAGTTCAAATTAAGTGCAGCCTGTTTACGTCTACCTTGTAAGTTCAGACAATCCCACCAGATCGGTGTCCCTACGGTATCAGACGTCCAGGAACTGAACAGATTTCTACCTCAACGGTTTCCGCTGACAGGACCCAGGTCAGACGGTCTGCCAGACCTAGGTGTCCAACTACATGCTATGTCCCTATCCACCTACCTTACTCTTGTGTCTAATGGTGCTACAATCGTACACCAAATGGACTTGCCGTGTTCTGTCGTGAACTACATTCTACCGCCAGCGAGAACTTGAGAAGCAGGCCCTATAGTCCCATACTCCCTCACTTACCTCGTTGTGTCCTAATGGTGTAAATGTAGACCAAATGGACTTGAAGTGTTCTGTCCGTGACTAATTCTACCCGGAGAACTTGAGAACAGGCCTATAGTCCACTATCCTACCTTACCTCCTGCTGTCTAATGGCTCGTAAATGTAACCAAACATACGGATTCGAAGTG
>NW_007379093.1:67840-69548 GCF_000475195.1 Diaphorina citri
CTGAAATTAACACCGACCTAGCAAAGATGAAGAAAATAGATACCCCAGATCATGTGTACAAAAGTAACTTTACGGCCCTTATCAATACCAATTACCCGGACTACACATTGTGCTTTACAGATGGGTCAAAAACAGAAAACAGAACCAGCTGCGCTTTCAGCATAGAT
Source organism: Diaphorina citri (assembly GCF_000475195.1). Lineage (NCBI taxonomy): Eukaryota > Metazoa > Arthropoda > Insecta > Hemiptera > Psyllidae > Diaphorina > Diaphorina citri. Next base: position 68,008 of record NW_007379093.1, read on the forward strand.
GGCAGAATTCAATCTTGTTCCCTGAACCAATTCAACTCTATTTTCTCGGCTGAAATCATTGCCCTACTTTTGTCTCTTAAGAACTTGTTGGGGACTACTCACTCAAAAATTGCCATCATTAGCGACTCTTTAAGCGCTTTGAAATCTTTATCCAACTGTAAGAATACAAACCCTTTAGTGTCCCAAGTGATAGATCTATGGAGAAATCTTACTTCTAACAACATAAAATTAACTTTCATATGGTGCCCTTCCCATTGTGGGATTGAAGGTAATGAGGAAGTCGATAGAGCGGCAAACAGAGATGGCCATACTCAAGCAATAAACATCTGTTCCCCCGATGATTTAAAGACCATGGTAAAAAAATTGGCCTACAACAATTGGCAGGTCTTATGGAACCAGACAGACCCCCTGTACCTGAAGCTTCTCCACTTCATCTTGGACACGTTTAATTTCAGCTTCACTGACATTGATTGGATCTGTACTTCTTTCCAATGTTCCACTTCGTTCGGCATTAATTAATCTTCGAAGCTGTATTCTTTTATCACTAACCAAGTCTCTAGGATTTCCTTGCCGCAATCGTATCTCGAAATCCAACTCATCTTGAAGTAGATAATGTACGTCGTTAGTCCCTAATTTCCCAGGCATTGTCATGATAGAAGATTTGTTGCTCATTTGTGTCTCTAATCAGTAGGTTATTAATTGTTCAAGACAATCAACAAAATTGTAATAATAAATTTCAAAATTCAACCAACTAAACCAAATCTCTTGAAAGAACAAAATAAACATCAATTCCAAAATTGGAACAAGAATACAAACAAATTCAAAGAAATTTATCACTTCAAATATTTCAAATATAAATCAAATCAAATTAAAGAAATCTGGAGTCATCAGTCAAAATTCCCACTTCAAATACAAACTAAATAAATCTTGAATTCAAAATTACAGCAATGTAACGAAAGTACCATGAAATACAAGAATCAAATAAAATTCCTATACAAGAATCTTATTACACTATGCTTACCAGCTAGCACAAGTGAACTGTCAAACCTCATCGAAGACAAACATAATTATAATAATTATTGCAATTATAAATAAGTAAACTTTAATTATACGTGAACCACTACCAGGTTCGATGGTATAGAGGCTTCCTAAAAATAGTTCAACAGGTAGACAAGTTTTACCTAGTTACCCATAATAACAGGAATTGCCGAGAGCGCATCCTTATAATGGCATTTCTGCATAAGACTACTCTCCCTTCAACTAAGTTACTTAGTATGTACTAATTTAGGTTGGGGTAAAGAAATAAAATTCTTCCCGCCGGTACCAATATAGGTCTCCACCGTGCATGATTATGTTAGTGCACTCCCGTGAATCTATCGTATCAGATCACCTACGCCTAACAATATCATGGGATCACTGCAGTTCATTTCATGAATAATGGAAATCACGTTATGTAGGGAATTACTCTAGTCATCCTATCATTCGTGCACGAAATCCATACTCAGCTATTTACTTTAAAAGGAATACTTTAATTGATGCTT
>NW_007379093.1:75905-78683 GCF_000475195.1 Diaphorina citri
AAATTGATCGTCTCACCTGCACATGCAATTTAGAGTACTGCCAGACTATAGCTACGTCATATTTCCTGGGTTCAGAATTTGTATTAGGTATCACTGACGATTTCAGATTCATTCAGCCAACATGTCCTTCTATTAGCAGGCATCGCATAATTAGAACCCACGGATATTATTAAAATTCCATAATCCTAAGATTCAAGTATAAGGATGCTACAGATTTCGGTTAATTCTTATACGAACAGCTCAATAAACTGTACTCTCCTTTATTTTAAATTGAAATTCTATGGGTAATTGATAGTTATGATTTTATAACTCTTTCAACGTGTTCCTATTCCGCCAACAATCCAACACTTAGTTCTGCAGGAACTACTATACAGCGTACGATTAAAATAACGCAGAAGCTTAAACCAATCATCTAGTAGTCCTAGGGAAGACAATGTATAGAGTCAGTTGCACCGATATTCCACTAATCCTATGATAGGTTGCCGAGTAACGTCCAATGATACAATCCACCATCGGATTATCGGTCTAGGAACCATATGTACGATATGTCCGTCGCCATTCTTCGGGCTTGCTGAACATTGGTTCTATGACTTCAATTTTGTCAATTTCATTTTCAAATTCGTTCCTCTTTCTAGGAAAGAACATGAGTTTTCAGTAGGACCAAGGTTCGATGTCCTGCTTCTCTACCCGACGCTGTGAATAACATTTCGGACTGACTATCCACGTTGCCGGAGAATCTTCATTAACTCCAGGCTTGACTCCGCTTCTACCTGGCTAATAGTTAAGTTTCCGTCAAAGTAGGATTGCGTTCCTGTCTGTGCTGGCTGATTGGTTATCCATCTTTCTGTTTCTCTCTCGAGGTTCTTCTTACGTCTAGAACGAGTCCTTTGAATAGTAGTAACACTATTTTAGCGTTTCCTTGTGGGTTGCTGATTGGTATAATGATCCCGATTTCTATTCTCATGGCGACCATAGTTACGAGTTAGTAATATTGACATAGTTGTTTATTAATTTATGCTGACCATTCAAGTATTCTGAGGTCGATTATTATTGTTATTATCAAATTTATATCTAGTTGAGTTCCATTTCCCCGTTTATAAGAACGTTGGTTGTCGTAATTCTTCGGTTGAATAATGCACATTATTATTGTAATTCGATCGATTAATTTTTATTTGGATAATTGTTATTAAATGACCTTGGTTGATAATTATAACTATTTCTATTATTATTGTGAAACTGATTTGGACTATTCCTCTGCTGATGTCCTTTGTTATGAGGTCCTTTGTGATGACGATCCGTATGTTGATTATAGCAAAGCTCGGGTTCGATTGGACGTATGTTGCGATTACTCTCCCCTCGGTGACAAACTTCGAGTCGTCTGAATGAGGTCTCCAAATCGCGCATAGTTTCGCAGTTGACGAAGTTCAACATCTCTTGATACTTCGGAAGAGCGTTGGTAACTGTGATTGTAATTTGAGTGGCGACTGTCACCTGATCTTTTAGTCTTTCGAATAGCATACGCATTTTTGATAAATAGGAAATTACACTTTCGTTTGGCCCTTGGTGGCGATTCATAATCTCTTTCCACAACAGGATATCGTAATTTGGCTCACGGAAAGATGCTCTGAGACTTTGTACTAAATCTGAGAAACATGCAAAATCGCGCCGATTTGCCTGATACCAAACAAGTGCAGTATCTTGAAACAGATCTCCAATTGAAGGGAAAATATCGGTCCAACTAAGGTGTCGAGCAATTCTCTTCATGTCCAGCTGATCCAAAAACGATTCGACTGACATTGTACCCGGTTCTCCGGAGAATCGAAGTCTCCATTGATACAGTTTTGGATTGAACGTCGCGGTGTTACTTCTGTTTATAGGATTTGCTAGAACAGATGTCCTCGTTTGTTCTAACCCGCGAGAGGTAGTGTAACTTTCCGGTGTCCATGAATTTCTTCGTTGAGGTATAGTTTCATATTCGACACGAGGTTGAAGAGGTTCATTTCCTTGGTCAGGTGGTTGTCGTGAAATCGGAATTATGGGCGACGAGTTATCTCTTGGAGGTTGGTTGTCAGCGACACTGGGGACATTTACTGCTAGTGACTCACTATTGGTAGGTAACGCTACGTCTTCAGGTGCAACTTCATCTGCCCTATCATCTAACGTCCTCAACAGCGAATAGATTATTTGTAGTAGATTTTCCTTCGTTGCCACATATTCAGGATCTTCCGAATTCCATAAAGAAACGCGTGTGGAATAATGGACTAATCTGACATCGAGTCGTGCATACTCGGTAGAATGGTAGCTACCAGTAAAGTTGTCAACCTTTACCTGAAGCTTCTCCACTTCATCTTGGACACGTTTAATTTCAGCTTCACTGACATTGATTGGATCTGTACTTCTTTCTAATGTTCCACTTCGTTCGGCATTAATTAATCTTCGAAGCTGTATTCTTTTATCACTAACCAAGTCTCTAGGATTTCCTTGTCGCAATCGTATCTCGAAATCCAACTCATCTTTAAGTAGATAATGTACGTCGTTAGTCCCTAATTTCCCAGGCATTGTCATGATAGAAGATTTGTTGCTCATTTGTGTCTCTAATCAGTAGGTTATTAATTGTTCAAGACAATCAACAAAATTGTAATAATAAATTTCAAAATTCAACCAACTAAACCAAATCTCTTGAAAGAACAAAATAAACATCAATTCCAAAATTGGAACAAGAATACAAACAAATTCAAAGAAATTTATCACTTCAAATATTTCAAATATAAATCAAAT
>NW_007379094.1:0-22726 GCF_000475195.1 Diaphorina citri
AAAAAAAAAAAAAAAAAAAAAAAAAAAAAAAAAAAAAAAAAAATCCTTAGCACGTCTGCCTTGTAAGCGCTTGGTCGCGGGTTCGATTCCCACCCGCGGCGGATTTTATCCTGAAGGGATAAGGTCTTCGCTTTCGGGTCGATGAGACCTCGGCAGTTAAAGTTCCCTCTATAAAAAAAGGCTTTCATAAAATAAAAAAATAGCCACTTACGCTTACCACTTGGGAGTTGGGGGAGTGAAGAAGTTCGTGCTTTTCCAGTAGGTCTCGTGACGAGAACACTGCGTTGCACTGGAGACAAGGTAACAGGACTGAAGAACTGCCGGCGGATTCCGGACACACCTCCAGGTGGTCCTTCATGTGGAGAGGCGAGTTGAAACCCTGGGAATAACAGACAAACTGAAATTAGTAGAGATCTAAAAATGGGAAGTGGATACACTCAGAAAAACAGAAATTAGTCTAGAAAGGGGAAGCGAGAACCGAGATAGGTGAAGCTAGATCTCTTGAATAGAAATTAGTAGGGATCTAGAAATGGGAAGTGGATACACTCAGAAAAACAGAAATTAGTCTAGAAAGGGGAAGCGAGAACCGAGATAGGTGAAGCTAGATCTCTTGAAAGAAATTAGTAGGGATCTAGAAATGGGAAGTGGATACACTCAGAAAAACAGACATTAGTCTAGAAAGGGGAAGCGAGAACCGAGATAGGTGAAGCTAGATCTCTTGAATCATCCATTTGTGCTTGTACAGGAGACCAAAGTGTTTTTGAACTTTACCCAGTGAAGTATGGAATTTTCAATACTTTTCCCATCATCAATCGTGAAATATGTAGTCCACTGAAGGTACAGTTTTCTATTGCAAAATTGGCCTTCACTCATGAACTTGAAAAAGAAAAGGGGAAAATCTGGTCATGTTACATACCTGGCAGCAGTGGGGACATTTGAAGTAGGCGCCTCCGGCGGACGCCACGGGCGACAGGGCGGAAAAGTCCGAGTCCGAAGAGTCGGCCAGTGGGAGGGACGCCTCCTTGAGAAGGTTGGCGGTATTGGCCTTCACTCATGAACTTAAAAAGAAAAGGGGAAAATCTGGTCATGTTACATACCTGGCAGCAGTGGGGACATTTGAAGTAGGCGCCCCCGGCGGACGCCACGGGCGACAGGGCGGAAAAGTCCGAAATTGGCCTTCACTCATGAACTTAAAAAAGAAAAGGGGAAAAGCTGGTCATGTTACATACCTGGCAGCAGTGGGGACATTTGAAGTAGGCGCCCCCGGCGGACGCCACGGGCGACAGGGCGGAAAAGTCCGAGTCCGAAGAGTCGGCCAGTGGGAGGGACGCCTCCTTGAGAAGGTTGGCGGAGTTGGGTAAAGGCACTGTGAACAGAAGAAAAGAGACTGATTAGCACCTTGTGCGAGGAAAGAAGTATCGTTAATTAGTTACAAATTGGTGGTACCAATCGGGGTTCCGCGGAGGGTAAAGGGTTAACGTCCCAAATATCAGGGGGGTTAAACTCCCGGATTCCAGGGCATTTTTCTACGTCTTCTCCAAACGTTAAGCTTGTGAAGAAGACACTATACCTTTCATAAATCAGAAATTTGTGATTGACGGCCTGTCAAAAATTCTTTGCCAGTTGTCAAGATAACAAAAAGAGCCCCACCTTCTTTTTTCCTGTGTCTTCTCCGTTCTCTTCTTCTTCTTCTTCTTCCTTCTCCTCTCTTTTCTTCTTCTTTTCTCCTGCTCCATTTCTTCTCCTCCTTCCTCCGTGTTCCTCTTCTCATCCTCCTCCTTCTCCTCCTTTTTCTTCTTTTAATCTCAAACGATTTCTTGTTTTATCTTCGACACCACCATATGGTCCTGGGATGCCTGTCGCTGGATCTCGTACCTTTTGACGGCCTGTCAAAAATTTTTTGCCAGTTGTCACGGAGGAAAGATAACAAAAAGAGCCCCACCTTCTTTTTTCCTGTGTCTTCTCCGTTCTCTTCATCTTCTTCTCCCTCCTCTCTTTTCTTCTTCTTTTCTCCTGCTCCATTTCTTCTCCTCCTTCCTCCGTGTTCTTCTTCTCATCCTCCTCCTTCTCCTCCTCTTTCTTCTTTTAATCTCAAACGATTTCTTGTTTTATCTTCGACACCACCATATGGTCCTGGGATGCCTGTCGCTGGATCTCGTACCTTTTCCTCCTCCTCCTCTCTTTTCTTCTTCTTTTCTCATGCTCCATTTCTTCTCCTCCTTCCTCCGTGTTCCTCTTCTCATCCTCCTCCTTCTCCTCCTTTTTCTTCTTTTAATCTCAAACGATTTCTTGTTTTATCTTCGACACCACCATATGGTCCTGGGATGCCTGTCGCTGGATCTCGTACCTTCCACATTTTCCTTTGTTTTCTCCCAAAGGTTTTACACACTTCATCTTTTTGTTTCTTTTTTTCCAGTTTGTGTATGATAAATGAGTTTTTCGTGATTGTCCTTCGATCCCCTTGTCTTTATTTCGTTCCAAGGAAAAAGTTATTTGTTGCACGGAAACAGTTCTTTGTTGCAAAGGAAACACGCTATGCGATCATGATTGGTTAGGACCGGGGGATCACTGAGGTCAAATTTTATGAGGACGAAACTAATTATTTAAATTTTAAATAATTATCTCATTCACAAATTTTAATAACAGTGGACGGAGGAGGTTTTCTAGTTCTAGTAATCAATGTTTTCTTACTTCTCTTCTAAGAACTGCAATCTTAGGTCGCAGATTTTAACAACTCGTACCTTCCACATTTTCCTTTGTTTTCTCCCAAAGGTTTTACACACTTCATCTTTTTGTTTCTTTTTTCCAGTTTGTGTATGATAAATGAGTTTTTCGTGATTGTCCTTCGATCCCCTTGTCTTTATTTCGTTCCAAGGATCCAGTTTGTGTATGATAAATGAGTTTTTCGTGATTGTCCTTCGATCCCCTTGTCTTTATTTCGTTCCAAGGAAAAAGTTCTTTGTTGCAAGAAAACAGTTCTTTGTTGCACGGAAACAGTTCTTTGTTGCAAAGGAAACACGCTGTGCGATCATGATTGGTTAGGACCGGGGGGATCACTGAGGTCAAATTTTATGAGGACGAAACTAATTACATATTTAAAATTTAAATAATTATCTCATTTACAAATTTTAATAACAATGGACGGAGGAGGTTTTCTAGTTCTAGTAATCAATGTTTTCTTACTTCTCTTCTAAGAACTGCAATCTTAGGTCGCAGATTTTAACAATTAGTGGTATATATAATCAAATCGCTCATTAAATTTCCTATATGTGATTGGGTGCTTTCTTGAATATAACTGTTTGAAAGGTATCATTCCCATTACCTATTCCGAAAATATAACCTCCTTTTCGTTTCTAGGTTATTTGAACACAAGAAAAACCCCCACCACAAAGAAAAGATAAGGTAACTGTTTGAGAGGTACCATTGCCATTACCTATTCCGAAAATATAACCTCCTTTTCGTTTCTAGGTTATTTGAACACAAGAAAAACCCCCACCACAAAGAAAAGATAAGGGAGCAGTTTTTTTTGGTTTTTTGGCTTTATGGTTTTCTGGACAAAATTTGCACCACCATTTTCGTGTTCCTGGTAAAAAGATCTTTAATTTGATATATACTCGTAGGTCGACCAGGTTTGGATAAGTCCTTCTATGTCTATGGGAACAGACACAGACAGACAGACACCGAAGCGAATACAATAGTCCGTCCCTATACCTTTTATTATTACTATTGTAATTTAATAAAGGAAGGACGGACTAAAAAGTAAAAATAGTAGGGGATATTAAAAGTTCTTTTCTCTGTACCTATACTCTATGCATCAGTCTCTCCCATTTTTCCCTCCTCAATGTAGCAGTAGCAGTCTCTCCCATTCTCTCCCTCTCGCTCTCACCCACGGAGTTGGGTATTGATTTCCTAGGGTACAGCACAGAGTACCCCTCCCTTATTCCCTCCCATGGCCCCTTATTTGGCCAGGTTCCCTCCCACCCCACCATGATAGTCACTCCGGGGGAGGAAAAAAAATCTGCATTCTATTTTCAGTGCTAAATTTGTACACAGTTTTTTTTTTAGTCAGTAAGTACTACAGTACGCAGATTCCACTTGAGGTATTGGATGAGACTGGGTGGGAGGAAAATTGGGGAAGAAAACTGAAATGATCGATGGAGAAATTTCTGGTTTGTGAAAGGATTAAATATAAATAGTTAAATGGTAGGCAATGTCTCCTGTCAGGGGATCTTAATAAATCATCATGCCCAATCTCCCCCGCTAAGAAGAACGATGGAAATCCATTAAGGAAATAGGTAATTATTGAATAGTAGGATTTTCTCGTCCGCTCTCTTCTTGTTGTGAGAAAACGAAATTTTGTCGATTATTCCATTAGCAGATAGATACACAGTCCAAATGAATTGAGAGCAAAATTTTTCATAAAAGGTTATTGTGACCAGTTCTGAACATCCTAACGATAAAAACATCATCGGATGTCGACTTTTGCAATCACAAGATTTTCAAATAGGTATGTACCAAATTTCAATGGAAATTTTTAATTGAAAACGCCCAAAATGGCTCAAAAACAGCCAATATGAAATCCGTACTTGTAACAGTACCACCAATGTAGGTATTCTAGAACACCACACCTTGTCATTTTTATCTTGTTATGAGAAAACGAAATTTTGTCGATTTTTCTATTATTCTATCAGCAGATAGATGTACAGTCCAAATGAATTGAGAGCAAAATTTTTCATAAAGGTTATTATGACCAGTTCTGAACATCGTAACGATAAAAAAACATCATAGGATGTCGACTTTTGCAATCACAAGATTTTCAAATAGGTATGTACCAAATTTCAACGCCCAAAATCGCTCAAAAACAGCCAATATGAAATCCATACTTGTAACAGTACCACCAATGTAGGTATTCTTTAAAGTTTAAAGAACACCACACCTTGTCATTTTCTCTAGTGTAGGTACTCCTCAAATTTTCACAAATACATCACCCTTTTGCACGTCCTACTCGCAAACATCCTTTTCCCTCGATTCTTAGAAAGATCAAAGATGGATCATTTCTTCATTTCTCATTCTTTGTGGACCTTGGGGACATTTTGAAAAATAGATCTCGGTGTACCCTTTCGATTCGGGAAATATTGGGTCAAGGTGCGACACGGAAGAATGGGATTCTTACGATCTATAATAATCTGAGATTCACAAACCAAAAGTTTTATTGCTAACGTCAAAAACTAAATATTTAGTAGATGCCGAAAGCCTTTGAATTAAGTGAATAGAAAGAAATAAAACTATGAACATTTATTTTCTGATATTAGGTAGGTACTGATTATTTCAGACCAAAAGCGTCTTACATCATTACTCGTATCTACATTATTGAGCTCCTGACATCTCCACTAATAAGATATACATGCAGGAGTATTATTTTACCACTACGATATTATTATTCCAATGTTAATTAATTAACCTGTCAGCAATTTGTTTTCGACTTTTTGTCAGCAGATTTTTTTACCACTTCTTAGAGCAGCATCTTTTTCGGCAAGATACACCTATGTTTTCATTAAAGAACGTATTTTCGATTAACAAAAGAGCATGTTAAAAATGATTTCATGTTGTAAAAGGATGTAATATTTTTAAATGACGCTCTTTTTTTTTGCGAAAGATCGTGAATATCCATTATGAGAATATAATATAATTTTGACTTGTAGGTAATAAATATAGATAATATTTAATATCAAACAATAATCAGTAATAAGCAGAAGTAATTTAGAAAAATTAATAATCACACATGGACTTCAATTCCAATTGAAAATTAGTGGAGGTGCAAGTTTTACCGAGGGGTCAGATGGTCGACTCTTCAGTGTCACTATTATCAGCAATTTGTTTTCGACTTTTTGTCAGCAGATTTTTTACCACTTCTTAGAGCAGCATTTTTTTCGGCAAGATACATCTATATTTTCATTAAAGAACGTATTTTCGATGAACAAAAGAGCATGTTAAAATTGATTTCATGTTGTAAAAGGATGTAATATTTTTAAATGACGCTCTTTTTTGCGAAAGATCGTGAACATCCATTATGAGAATATAATATAATTTTGACTTGTAGGTAATAAATATAATATTTAATATCAAACAATAATCAGTAATAAGCAGAAGTAATTTAGGGAAATTCATCACACATGGACTTCAATTCCAATTGAAAATTAGTGGAGGTGCAAGTTTTACCGAGGGGTCAGATGGTCGACTCTTCAGTGCCGAAATCTTTCAACGGATTCACTTTTACAGAGAAAAAAGCAAAGTTAAACCATTCCGTTCAACTGAGTTGGAAGAGGCTCTTCAAAAGTCACATGGGGGAAATTAAACAAAAACTGCAGGGCAGGGGCAATGTAGGGCAACATTCTATGTATACAGGGACAAAAGGTAAGTATACGAAAAGCGAGGAGAGAAGGGTGAAAAGATTATTAACTTTCATACAAAGAAGGGCAATGATAAAAATAGCAATGTAGGGCAACATTCTATGTATACAGGGACAAAAGGCAAGTATACGAAAAGCGAGGAGAGAAGGGTGAAAGATTATTAACTTTCATACAAAGAAGGGTAACGATAAAAATGACTTCTGTATATGAAATCTAATGACCAAGTCTGATATTAAAATCGAGGTAGAGGGGAGCATCTTTCTATTGTTTGAAATTATGAAATCTAATGACCAAGTCTGATATTAAAATCCGAGGTAGAGGGGAGAATCTTTCTATTGTTTGAAAGTGCACTTCTTTTTAATTTATTAGATATGGAATTAATATTTCTAATGTCTAGCTAATGAAATAAAAGGATAATCTCTATTGTGCGAGATTTGATGTGGATTGGGAATGCAGAACGGGTTAGGAAATCTAGATATGGAATTAATTTTTCTAATGTCTAGCTAATGAAATAAAAGGATAATCTCTATTGTGCGAGATTTGATGTGGATTGGGAATGCAGAACGGGTTAGGAAATGTGTTTTGATTAGTTTCAAATGAAAAGTTTTGTATCTGTATGCAACTGTGTATAGGAGGTACGTGTTTAACATTGGTCATCAAATGAAGAGTAGAGGAGTCACACATAATGTGACTTCTTCTTCATAAAGAAGGCATGAAAGGGATTTAAAGATTTAAACCCCCTATTCCACAGATCATAGATTTTATAATTTCAAATCAATATCGCCTCTTGATTATTTATAGAGTGCCTTAAGGATTTTTCAAGTATGTATTTTAAAAAGGCACTAATCTCAAAATATTTCAGTATTTATAGTACTCAGCATTCAGTCAGTGGTCAGCAAATAATTTCAGCAATTAAGAGCTGAAAAAAAAAGAATTCCATTGTAATGATTTTCACTGCACAAGGCGAGCCTCGTCTCTTTGTCATTTCTAGCAGTGTCATTTCCAACACCTCCTCGAAAGTAACCCTTAATAACTTTCATTAATGGCCGCTCAATATCGATTTTTCTTCGAAAGCTGTGGGTTAAGGTAAAAAAAGGGCGACAGCACAAGTGCATATATGGGGTATAAAGGTGGGGGTGCATTTATTATCAGAAAATTTCCCCCACTCCCGATTTTTCTTCCCTCGGGCTCGTTCCAGTAAGATGTATGTGAACCACCTGCTTTTCTCATTCTCTCTCTCCAATATGAATTTTCTCATTCTCTCTCTCCAATACAATATGAATTATTATGAGTGAGCTCAAATGTGTTTTGGGAGAGATCCACACCGGTAGTGGCGCGTCTGGAGAGGGGACGCTTTTAGGTGAGGGATTGGAAAAAGATTTTCGATTAATGTGCAACTTGGGTACACCATCAATTCGGGAAATATTGGGCTAAGGTGCGACACGGAAGAATGGGATTCTTACGATCTAATAATCTGAGATTCACAAACCAAAAGTTTTATTGCTAACGTCAAAAAATAAATATTTAGTAGATGCCGAAAGCCTATAAATTAAGTTAATAGAAAGAAATAAAAGTATGACCATTTATTTTATTATGTACTGATAGTATAGGTAGGTAGTAGGTACTGATTATTTCAGACCAAAAGCGTCTTACATCATTACTCGTACATTATTGAGCTCCTGACATCTCCACTAATAAGATACGAGTATACATGCAGGAGTGTTATTTTACCACTACGATATTATTATTCCCATGTTAATTAATTAACCTCAATCAAGATTTCTCAATCAAAGCTCAGCAACATAATAAGGATCCCTAGCTACTAATTAATTCAAATCACAGTGTGATTTTAACATTTTGTGGTAATTATTAACCCGTCCATGCTTTTGGGCCTCAGAGGAGCTCAGAATAGAGCTAAAAATGCTCAACGGGGTGAGATATTAGGTATGTCACTTTAGTACTGACCCACTTAGGGCTAAAGCCATAGAATGGTACTGTATATCAGACAAACGTTGGTAAGGTGGTGCTTCCAGGCTACAAATTTTCAACATTCGGCATGTTTCGTGAATTTTTTACCCTATTGATCAGGGGTAGTGAGACACCGCCTCTATTATAAGTAGTACGAATAAATTTGATAGTGTAAGGGCGTTTTGGTGATAATGATAAAATAGGTGTACCTTTTGGTACATATTTATGCTGATGAAAAGTTAAAATAAACCGCTTCAAACGATATGTGGACATGTAAAACAAGCGTCTTTGTGTAGCATACCCAATACTGTACGTCAGGATCAGGGGAACGAGAAAATTGGGAAAATAGACAAAATAGTCAACAGGAATAATCCTTTAAAGACAGATCCTTTAAAAATAGGAATAATCCTTTAAAGACAGATCCTTTAAAAATAGGAATAATCCTTTAAAGACAGATCAGAACCAACTATTTGAGTACCTATTGGGTCGACAGGAATAATCCTTTAAAGACAGATCCTTTAAAAATAGGAATAATCCTTTAAAGACAGATCAGAACCAACTATTTGAGTACCTATTGGGTATATCAAATATCCCATCAGCCCCCATTTTCCAAACCTAATAGGTTTCGACATGAAAGGAGAATTTTATTAATTTCAATTATTTTTATACTTCTGAAGGAAAGATAAAAAATCATGGGTTACTTGGAGACGTTATCAACAGGTTATTATTTTTTTATTACTTTCCGAAATATCAATTTCCAAAACCTATACAGATAAGAGAATATGGGAATTAATTAACATCAAGGTCAAAAATAAAAAATAGTGATAATCAATTACTATTTCATATGACCATTATAGTCATAGTCATCATACCTATCAGATATACATTTGACCAGTGATGTGGCTGGCTCCAAACCTTTTGGGTACTTGGGCCCAAATTATTCACCATTACATACCTATATCTTATCAATATGTGTACAGAATAAATATTGCGATAAAAATTAAACCTACGTACATGTCTCTATTTACTTAGAAATTTATAACCCTTCTACATGATGAGATCATAATAGGTCCGGCTAACCTATCATTTCCGGTGGTTACCTATGTAACCAAATACGCAAACAAGGTTCCGTTCCCATCAAAGGTTCAAAGGTACATAATCTCAAGGCCGTTTTCCTCTAACCTAACACAACCAAGATGGAAGCCTAAAAAAAACCCTCTTAATATTCATGATTCCATTTTAAAAGAAAATTAACCTTTCAAAATTTGGAAAAACAAGGTTGGGGGAAAAAATCATACATAAAAAAATGTGAAATTGCAATAATTTTATTAATAAAAATAAGTATTAAATATTTAATATTATTATTTTTTAACGTGATATTATTGTTTGCTTATTATATTTCCGGGGAGTCTAACAGCTGTTTACCAGCTTTCTTATTCTTTGACGAGGAACATGGTATGCTGAAAGCAAAGTCTCAAAAGCTTTCTCTTTTATGGTAAATTTTCAAAGACTGGTTCATCATTTCTTATTCTGTAAAGAATTAATCGCTTTTTACAACCAACAGGAATATTTGGAAATGCTTCCACAGTTTAATTTTTTCTACCTTACCTACATCTTAATAAACAAATAAAAATCATATTAAAAATTCAGAATATTGCTTAAAAAGTGAACAGCTTATGCTTCTTTTTGAAAGCATTTACTTTTTGTTTTTGGATGCTGGATTTTTTAAGACTTGGATCCGACCAACAGGAATATTTGGAAATGCTTCCACAGTTCAATTTTTTCTGCCGTACCTATATCTTAATAAACAAATAAAAATCATATTAAAAATTCAGAATACTTATTGCTTAAAAAGTGAACAGCTTATGCTTCTTTTTGAAAGCATTTACTTTTTGTTTTTGGATGCTGGATTTTTTAAAAGACTTGGATCCTGAATTCCTGAAGTCAAAATTTTTCCCAACATCAGAATAAGTCTTCAGAGTTGGTAGGTCATTTGTGATTTCTTTGAGAATTAGACCACAAAAATAACTGAGTAATAGAGCTATTGCTGATAAGCTCTCTTAAGGGACCAAATGTGAGATACGTAGGTAAATCTCTCTTTGGCATCAAAAAACCACATTTAAATCCAAGGATTTGAAAACTTCTAGTTCTGTTCTACTCACAGAACCTTCTATCCACAGAAAGTAGCCAATTTTGCGAAACAACCTGTACGTGTAATATGTAAACACAACACTCCCTAATGGGAGCAACACCTTCTGACGAGAATACAAAATAAAAACTTTTTTTTATACCGAGTCAGGAGAGGAAAAAACTTTGAAAAAACACATAAACACCTTCTTCCCCGTAATATTATTATTCAAAAGTCAAGCGTGTAATATGTAAACACAACACTCCCTAATGGGAGCAACACCTTCTGACGAGAATACAAAATAAAAACTTTTTTTTTTATACCGAGTCAGGAGAGGAAAAAACTTTGAAAAAACACATAAACACCTTCTTCCCCGTAATATTATTATTCAAAAGTCAAAACTTTGCCAGTTTATATCAAATAAAAAAGTGTAAAAAGTTCGCTGGAAACATTTAATTTTTATTTGAAACAAAAATATTGTTTTAATTTTGTAATTTTTAATTTCCTTCCTCCCGTCCGTCCATGACCGTTTGTTGCTGTGACAGGAAAGTTTTGTTAACTTGTCTGACATAATGTCTACTTTTTATATTTTTTTTTTACAAAGGTGAAAGATTTTTCTTTATTTTTTTATTACTTCTAGTGTAGCACCCGCTTTGTGCTTTTTACTGCCCACAGAAAACAATTTATCTCAGAAAACAATTAACCACCGGTCCACTCCTTACCAAGTAAAATTACCAAACTGCCCTCAGACTCCTCAGAGGTTCAATTTTTACAAAGTTCTTGATTTGCTTGTAATAATTTCTTCAGATAAACTTAAGGAGTCCATTCTTTTTCTCACAAGTCAATGAAAAGATTTATGCAATAAGTCAACAAAAGGGATTCAGGAAAAAATAATGTAACCACCTCAGAACAAATTTGTATTTAAACCTTGGCAACTCCCGAAGGAGTCGTTATTTATTTATTTTGTTGGTTGTTTTTTTCTTCTTTCTTTGCACATTTTTTTCTAAACCGTGAACACGAACTTTTTTTATGTCGTGTTGTTTTGAGTGTTTTTAAAGATGTTTTGAATAATATTACAAAATGTTCAACAACCACTTTATTGAAAGAATTATCTTCCCTGTACTTCCGAAAATTTATGTATTTTAAGTTTGTAGGTACAATCTAACTAACATAAACAAGAGTTATCCAGAATCCAGATGTATAGGATATGGATCAACAAATTTCATGTCTTATTCAGAAGAAAAAGCAATTAGGTATTGTTATTAGAAATATTAAAATACCAAAACAAGAATTCACAAATAAGGACAAGACTACTTACTTTTGTGCTGATAGAGAAATCACCTCAAACACAAATATCAAAACATGGATCACCACAAAGAACTAATTTACGCTTTAAAAAAAAAATATACAATAAAAAAAAATAAATAATAATAAAATCGGATATTACAAATAAGAGTTCCAAGGGCAGTACAAATGTATAGGTAGTAATAGTAAGCACATTCATACATAGGTAAACGTTTTTCCCCCTTTTAAAATTCAAATTGTACTAATTATATCAGCATATAAATCATAGTACATTTTCAAGATAAGACTAGTGAATAACCTGATAATGATTATACTCCAGGACCGTCAGGGCCTACTATTAGGTCAAAGAATCTACTTCGTAGAAAGAAAAAGAACGTCAGAAAGGTCCAAAACTAATTTGATCTTAGAAAATTGCCTCAATACTCAAGACAACATCAATAACCTACTGTAGAAATGATATTGGTAGGAAAAAAAAATTGAAAATACATATTTTCAACATACCTACTCCTTACCTACACAGGGGAGCTTTTCAGCCGCAAAGTGGTTTGAAAATTCTCTTAGCGGGAGGAGGGGAGAGAACAAAAGTAAGTGGCAGAGGAGAGGACTTGTTGTAGCCTTTTGTAGAGGAGACCCCCTTCTGGTGGCCACTTCAGTGTAACGTGTGCCTATATTGGCGACTCCCCTCCTATCGAATAATTACCTAGGTAAAATAGCCCTATTATTGAGACCAGGGGACGATTTTACACACGGCTAAAAGAAATTACAATACAACCAAAAATATAGACCCTACATAGGGCATCCAGCCACTCACTATCGGGTAGACCTGACGACACCTGATCAGGTCTACCTGATAGTGAGTGAGTGATTCGCCTAAGGTGAGACCATGCCTACGTATCTAAGTATCTCACGGACCAGGAAAAAAGGTAAAATAGCCCTATTATTGAGACCAGGGGACTATTTTACACACGGCTAAAAGAAATTACAATACAACCAAAAATATAGACCCTACATAGGGCATGGAAGGAACCCAGAAATGTTGTTTCTGGGCATTCAGGGGGTATAATACCTGTGTCATGCTTTCCACTACGTTAAGGACAGCCAGTCCCTATCAGGTAGACCTGACGACGCCTGATCAGGTCTACCTGATAGTGAGTGAGTGATTCGCCTAAGGTGAGACCATGCCTACGTATCTAAGTATCTCACGGACCAGGAAAAATTTCACATTGAACACCTGTACTATTGCTGATGCATGAAGCTCTCCTTCCCGATCAGAACAAAACCAAAATCCTGCTGATCCAGAAATTTTATTGAAGAAGAAGAAGAAGAAGAAGAAGAAGAAGAAGAAGAAGAAGAAGAAGAAGAAGAAGAAGAAAGAAGAAGAAACAGGTTTCATGAGAAGTACTGTAACTACCCAGGAGGTTTTTTTTTATCCTTTTTCGTTAAGTACGTACTTATAAAAATGTGGGTACCTTCTCTTTCATTCGTCAATACTCAAGATACATAACTCCAAACTCTTATTCGAATAACACCTTGTCATGTTCTCGAGATAAGATTTTGTTTTTCTCGGAGTAAAATATCATAAGCATTTCGGTGCTAATTCTAAGAAATTCATCGTACAAGTGGACACAAATCGGGAGGTTTTTTTTTATCTTTTTTAGTTAAGTACGTACTTATAAAATAAAACCTTCTCCTTCATTCGTCAATACTCAAGATACATAACTCTAAACTCTCATTCGAATAACACCTTGTCATGCTCTCGAGATAAGATTTTGTTTTTCTCGGAGTAAAATATCATAAGCATTTCGGTGCTAATTCTAAGAAATTCATCGTACAAGTGGACACTAAACTCTCATTCGTATAACACCTTGTCATGTTCTCGAGATAAGATTTTGTTTTTCTCGGAGTAAAATACCATAAGCATTTCGGTGCTAATTCTAAGAAATTCATCGTACAAGTGGACACATCAGCAAAAAATGTAGGTGGGTACCTCTGTGTCCCAGCTTTTCAAAGGGACTGTGAACACACCGCCTCTATTAGAAGTAGTATGAATAAATTTGATAGTGTAAGGGCGTTTTGGTGATAATGATAAAATAGGTGTACCTCTTGGTACATATTTATGCTGATAAAAGTTAAAATAAACCGCTTCAAACGATATGTGGACATGTAAAACAAGCGTCTTTGTGTAGCATACCCAATACTGTATACTTACGTCCACACCGCCTCTATTAGAAGTAGTATGAATAAATTTGATAGTGTAAGGGCGTTTTGGTGATAATGATAAAATAGGTGTACCTCTTGGTACATATTTATGCTGATGAAAGTTAAAATAAACCGCTTCAAACGATATGTGGACATGTAAAACAAGTGTCTTTGTGTGTAGCATACCCAATACTGTACTTACGTCAGGATCAGGGGAACGAGAAAATTGGGAAAATAGACAAAATAGTCCACAGGAATAATCCTTTAAAGACAGATCCTTTAAAAATAGGAATAATCCTTTAAAGACGGATCCTTTAAAAATAGGAATAATCCTTTAAAGACAGATAAGAACCAACTATTAGTTTCCTGATAACCTAACGGTTCCGTATCGTAATGGCATTAATTCGAGAAACGATTCTCGAGAAACTCCAGGGTAATTATCGCTATCGATGAGGTGATGATAAACCTTACGTCTTGATCAATCAACAAATCAGCGAAAATCGTATGTGGCAATATGATGGTGTTGTGACATATGATGTCACTGGAGTCACGTTACTATATGTATACAGGTTGTTCCGCGGGTACAATTCCGCGGATCACCTTTAAAGCGATTGCTATTGAATCCAAAGAAATAGTAAGGAGAAAAACAATCAATGAAATTTATTGACGGACTGACCAAAGTTTGGGTTGCCAAAACGACACAGCAATAGATTTTTGCTTTCTATGACTACAGTATAGCGAGCTATACTAGTAATGAAAGTATTGCAATCGGTCCAAATTTTTTATAACAACCTGTAACAGGGAGGGATTCTAGAGGGATCAAAGTTTCTTAACGTCGGCCTTGTTAGCTTGAAAGGTAGCGCGGTGGCTGCCTTGTAAGCGCTAGGTCGCGGTTCCAATTCCCGCGGCCGGAGCGAACTTTATCCTAAACAGTTGATAAGGTTTGTTCTTGGAACGGCTGGCTTTATCCTATCCTGTCCTCCTTTTCTCTTCGATTTTGGTACGATAAGACCTCCGTTGTTACAGTTCCTCCTATTGAATCTCTCCAAAAACAATATTCAGATTGACAGGCGAATGTTAGTTAGAGAACTCAGTTAGAGTACACCCTGTAAAATACAGTGTTACCAGAAACAAGCTGGTCCCTACATCAAGTACATCATATCAGAAACACCGAGAAACATGATAGAGTTATGTCATTTGTTCCCAATAAGAACGGTTTCGGATCACCTTCAAAGCGATTGCTACTGAATCCAAAGAAATAATGAATAGATTTTCGATAACAACCTGTAACATGTAACAGGGAGGGATTCTAAGGATTTCAACATTTCCTGATTGGATCACCCTCAAAGCGATTGCTAATGAATCCAAAGAAATAATGAATAGATTTTCGATAACAACCTGTAACATGTAACAGGGAGGGATTCTAAGGATTTCAACATTTCCTGATGTCAGCCTTTTTAGCTTGGAAGGTAGCGCGGCAGCTACCTTGTGAGCGCTAGGTCACAGGTCGATTCCCGCGCCCGGAGTTAAGGTAAAAAGGTTTGCTCTCGGAAGGGCTGGCTTTCTCCTATACTGTCCTCCTTTTTCTCTTCAATTTTGGGACGATAAAAGCTCCCTCGTTACAGTTCCTCCCATTCTACCTAGGAGTGAATTCGAGCAGGACCTTCAAAAAACAATTTTCAGATTGACAGGCGAATTGTATCTCAGTTAGAGTACACCCAGTAAAATTCAGTATTACCAGAACCAAGCTGGTCCCTACATCAAGTACATCATATCAGAAACACCGAGAAACATGATAGAGTTATGTCATTTGTTCCCAATAAGAACGGTTTCTTTGTAAAAAAATAAAATAGAAAAAAGTAGCATATGTACAGGAGTCGGTAATTATTGCTTACACATGCTTGTACTTATGTTCATAGTGTACATGTCAACAGGGCCGGGTTATAGGGGGGTTCATCGAGCCCAATTTGCCCCGGGCCTGGGCTACTCAACAATCCCCGGAATCTGACGTTTTTCCCCTTTCCCCCAAAAAATTAAAATATTAGAAGTGACAGGGACAATGTGGATGAGAAGAGCACAAGACAGAAGCGAATGGAAACTTTTTGATCTGCAAAATTAGAGGCAATCCAATATCGAAACCAGATCCAGGATCCAGGTGATTAGAAAGTAATACGAGTAGGTACCAAGTATTCGAAAAAGAGAGGCCTATTCCACTAATAGTTGGCGTTGGCCCCAGGATTCTGTTCCTGAGAACGACCCTGCGTGTGAAGATCTCGGATCTAGGTAGAAAATAGTGTAAACATAGGGGAAAATGGACTAGGGGGATGACTCATTGGCGTGCCCTATTCCTGAGAACGACCCTGCATGTGAAGATCTCGGATCTAGGTAGAAAATAGTGTAAACATAGGGGAAAATGGACTAGGGGGATGACTCATTGGCGTGTAAATTGTAAATTGAGAATACCAAGTACCAGGGAAAGAAGCTAGCTACCAGAGAAAATCCTGCGTGTTGTGTCTAGAATGAATCGAAACAAGATCGCTACCCGGGATCAGTTTACATTCAAAGCAATGTGACGAGGTATTCTACCTTGGTGGTCAAGTGGTCCGAAGATGGGCATTAATGGTACTCTACCCGGGATCAGTTTACATCCAAAGCAATGTGACGAGGTATTCTACCTTGGTGGTCAATTGGTCCGAAGATGGGCATTAATGGTACTATACTACTACATAGTAGCTACAATGTACCAAGGTATACTTGATGGACTATAACATGAAGGACAACTAAACGAATCCAAAATATGTTTTCCTCGAGACGATTATAGAGATATTATTGATCATCCAATAAAAATTGTCGAAGCAAAAACGGTCTCGGGGAAATACATACTGATAATGCTCAACTATTATTCAAGCAGGGGGAACGGATAAGACGGATGAGGGGGAAAGACAAGAAGCGAAGTAAGAGACAAGAATGAAAATCTACTTAAGGTAAATGCCTTCTTTACGTACATATACATAGGTAGGGTCCCATCCTTTAAGTCTCTGATGCTCAACTATTATTCAAGCAGGGGGAACGGATAAGACGGATGAAGGGGAAAAACAACAAAGAAAGTAAGAGACAAGAATGAAAATCTACTTAAGGTAAATGCCTTCTTTACGTACATATACATAGGTAGGGTCCCATCCTTTAAGTCTCTCAGAAAAGGGGGAAATTTTCCACGTAATAATCTTCGCAGACTTTGAACAAAAAATAAGCAAAAGGGAAATTAACATAATATTTTCCGATAAAACATTTAAAAAAAAACTTTCACCCCCTACTACCTTTAGAATGAGTCAACATGTGTAAGTGAGGGTTGCATAACATTTCGTATTTAGGGGTAACTTTGCAATAGGATTTTGAGCTTTTTCAACATTCATGGTGTTTTCCGTGAATAGGAATTTGGGCATAGTTTTAAACTTTTCAGAGAGTACTTACTAAAAACAAGAAAGGAACACGATTTTTCTGCTGAGGAGTGTGGAGTGGATATAACAGATAATTTTATTTAAAAGTTCATTAACGCCTGACACTCCTGACAGGAATGACCACTTTGTGAATTTCAGTGCAGTAAAGCAACTAATGGACATCTTAGTTCAACAAATCAAAGGAAAAAGGTCCATATGAAGATTGAAGGAAAAAGGCTGGGTGCTAGTTGTCTTGTAATGGACTGAGATTTTCTTGACCTTCTAAAAGTGATTTATCCAAAACAATATCAGATTTTCTTCTTCTATGAGACCTATGTGGACTAAAATGTCTACGTCGACATGCTAATTGTTTGTTTCTTGTTTTACTTAGCTTACCTTTTCTATTCATAAATATTGTTTGGAATTATTTATTTTGGATTATAATGCCACCAATCCAGCTCCTATTTACCAACAAACATGGAAAAAGCATTTATCTAAAACAATATCAGATTTTCTTCTTCTATGAGATCTATGTGGACTAAAATGTCTACGTCGACATGCTAATTGTTTGTTTCTTGTTTTACTTAGTTTACCTATTCTATTCATAAATATTGTTTGGAATTATTTATTTTGGATTATAATGCCAACAATCCAGCTCCTATTTACCAACAGACATGGAAAAAGATTTTGAATGGTAACTTACTGAGGAAGTTCTCAAGGATGCTCCATTGGGCCTTACTGAGGAAGTTCTCAAGGATGCTCCATCGGGCCCGGAATCTTTCATATGAGTTTTTCGATAGTGCACCTAGATAGCAAAATATGATTTAAAGGTGCTTCAGTTGCCTATATCTCCCCTCCACAAATTTTAATGCCACCAATCCAGCTCCTATTTACCAACAGACATGGAAAAAGATTTTGAATGGTAACTTACTGAGGAAGTTCTCAAGGATGCTCCATTGGGCCCCGAATCTTTCATATGAGTTTTTCGATAGTGCACCTAGATAGCAAAATATGATTTAAAGGTGCTTCAGTTGCCTATATCTCCTACAAAAGCGTGTAGTGAGCTATCTCTCTCCCCCACCCCCTAAATCCAGCTCTCCCTCTCTCTCTACCAAAGGTAATAGGATATTGTGGACAATATTGTTCCCGTGATTTTTCCAGGAGAGAAGAGGAGAAGGGGTCGATTTTTTTTTTTTATATACTAGCCAAGGCACGGCGAGCGGCTCTGCGAAGGAAAGCTGGAATTCGGGATTTGAAAAAAAATTGCTGGTCATTGATTATTTCTTTTTCTCATGAAGACTTTTTTTTCAGATGGAATTTTACAATTTTTGGGTTCTTTCTCTCTCCCTCCAATACGAATTTTCTCATTCTCTCCAATACACTATGAATTATTATGAGATCTCTCTCTCTTTTACGGGGTTATGAGATGTTTACCTAGCTAGTTCTTTAGCCGATAGAATATGTGATGGACAACAAAAGCGAAGCGGTGAAAAAATTTTGCTGGTCATTGATTATTTCTTTTTCTCATGAAGACTTTTTTTTTTTCAGATGGAATTTTACAATTTTTGGGTTCTTTCTCTCTCCTTCCAATACGAATTTTCTCATTCTCTCCAATACACTATGAATTATTATGAGATCTCTCTCTCTCTTTTACGGGGTTATGAGATGTTTACCTAGCTAGTTCTTTAGCCGATAGAATATGTGATGGACAACAAAAGCGAAGCGGTCTCCACAGTCACTTTTTTCTGATTCCTCTGCCATCAAAAATTGCACTCCGCAAAGGTCATTGCCCTCGACCAATCACAGATGTAAACCGGTTGTAACTGTTGTGGTGTTATAGCGCTGCTTCTACCTCACATCATACCATACCACGCGCCGTCCACAAAACCAGTCCAAGTCCATCTCTCCCGGTTTTGTTATTCTAGATAGCACACACACGAGGGGTTTTCCAGCGCGCCGTCCACAAAACCAGTCCAAGTCCATCTCTCCCGGTTTTGTTATTCTAGATAGCACACACACGAGGGGTTTTCCAGCAGATTTGCTATCGATCAGAACATCAGCAGGTTTTTCCCTACCGAGAAAAATCTTTTGTTTGGGATTCTATTTATTTTATTAATTACGTTTCTAATGTTACCTTTGCCCTTTAGTTTTTTCACCATTATTTTCCTTTCTTTTTCATTTCAAAAGGTCTGGAACCCACTTAATTGTATGGCCAAGCAGCTTTTCTGTTTTTTATTGAAAAACGCCTGCTGTTGTTTGTACTCTTGATAAATATATGGGAGGTCGTTGCTTGAGGTCAGTGGCTATTGGCATAATTAAGAATATTAAGATGTCATTTTCAAATATGTATTTTAGGGTATTTCTAAAACACATTTTGTTTACTGGACCATGGCTTGGCATGATCCTAGAGCCTAGTAAGTTGGTTTCATACTCGGTGGAGTCTTGAGACTTCAGACTGTCTCAGACAAATTTCCTGGCAGTCTTTGGACATTTTGGTTGGAAAAAGGTCCATATGAAGATTGAAGGAAAAAGGCTGGGTGCTAGTTGTCTTGTAATGGACTGAGATTTTCTTGACCTTCTAAAAGTCGTGGATAATCCAAGCCTGGCTGCAGAAGAAAGTTAGAGAAAATACCACTGCGTTAAATCAGCTTCAACAGTTTTGATCAGCAAAGCTTGTCAGCAAGTCATAGTACTCTGCTTTAAATAACAAGCATAAGTTCTCACGATGGTTGACTGCGGTTCAGGACGAGCCAATTAACCATGACTAGTGACCATCACCCTAGTGTTTGGCAGATACAAATAGATATCTTTTCTTTATTCTGCCATCACCATTCGGCCAAGCTAAAGCCGCTCACCATTTATCCTATCATCATTCTCCAAACTTCAAGATTTTTGAGTCAGGAATCCAAACTCATAAAAGCTGTTGTGCTTGGTACATAATTAAAAGAATTCAAGTAGAAACGCGGTCTCTTCAGCTGAAATAGTTCATCCATTATTGTTCATTAACGATACACGTTTTAGGTTTCAAAACGACGAGGTCAGCAAGTCATTGTACTCTGCTTTAAAGAACAAGTACAAGTCCTCACGATGGTTGACTGCGATTCAGGACGAGCCAATTAACCATGGCTAGAGACCATCACCCTAGTGTTTGGCAGATACAAATGGATATCTTTTCTTTATTCTGCCATCACCATTCGGCCAAGCTAAAGCCGCTAAAACAGAAGCAAGTTAGAGTAATAGTTTCGGCCAATATTGTGGTTGCATTGTTCTGTTTCTTTGATGTAGAAAAAAATAAATAAATGCATTCTTTTAATCAAGAGCCGCACAAGATCGCAAAGGGACGCACAGATGTGTGTAGGTGCAGTCAGAGAGAAATAATCAAATTAAAACAAGTTAATGTTTCATTATTCAACATTCTTTTTTATACCCCAGTTTAAATCAAATTATGAGATTTTCTATTATGTATCATTTTCAAAATTTTAAAGTCATTTGAGTAAAGTTTAGTAAACCGAAAAAATACATAGGTTGTCCGCGTGCTGCAAATGAGGTGAATTAGTGGATGTGCCATTTTCCCCCTATTGTGGTTGTATTGTTCTGTTTTTTTGATGTAGAAAAAAATAAATAAATGCATTCTTTTAATCAAGAGCCGCACAAGATCGCAAAGGGACGCACAGATGTGTGTAGGTGCATCAAGAAAACTGATTAGGGCTCTCTCAGGAGACACAGTTTAGTGAGGCCCTACTAGCTCTCGATACATGTTTAATATTGTGTAGTCCTCCCTCGCAAATTTGTGAAGTGTGTGTACTCCCATTTGTGCTGACAAAATTAAATGCAGCATTTAATGGTACGTGAAACGTGAGAAAAAATAAATTCGAACTGTGGACGCGAGAAAATGTGTCGGTATAGGAGTAAAAACATTTGTTGTTGCTGCTGCTGTTGGAAAATCGGTTTGTTTAAAGTTTAAAACTTACCAACCTTCTAGGAGTGAAATGTGGAGTAGATGTTAGTAAACCATTGACTAATCAATTACCTGGAACAAATGAAATAAATTTTACCATTATTTTTTGCACTTCAAAGTTCTCATTGAAAAGGAATAAAGGATACTGAAAGTCTATCTTCAGTTGGATTGGATAAGAAAACTGATTAGGGCACTCTCAGGAGACACAGTTTAGCGAGGCCCTACTAGCTCTCGATACATGTTTAGTATTGTGTAGTCCTCCCTCACAAATTTGTGAAGTGTGTGTACTCCCATTTGTGCTGACAAAATTAAATGCAGCATTTAATGGTACGTGAAACGTGAGAAAAAATAAATTCGAACTGTGGACGCGAGAAAATGTGACGGTATAGGAGTAAAAACATTTGTTGTTGCTGCTGCTGTTGGAAAATCGGTTTGTTTAAAGTTTAAAACTTACCAACCTCCTTTAGGAGGGTTTTCATGTGTAATACCCGTGTGTGAATTTGTTTTAAGCCTCATGAGAGACATTTCTATAAGTTCGAGAATTAAGAACTGATCCATAACCTTGTGTTGTGACTTTGACGGCATAGGTTGCCCCTTTTTGAGAATCACATGTTTTGAAATTTGTTTTTAAAATGATTTTAAACAGATGGTATACATATTTAAGGAATTTGTTAACAGTTTCGCAATGACACAACAACGTCCCAAAACGTGATAGTCTTGCTATCAACATGTTGGATTGGGTGTCATTTACATAAGAGAATATTTAAATGTAACTTTAAATATTATCTTATGTAAATGACACCTAATGATTCTAAATCTAAAGGTATACATATTTAAGGAATTTGTTAACAGTTTCGCAATGACACAACAACGTCCCAAAACGTGATAGTCTTGCTATCAACATACCCCATCTGATACAAGAGACGCACATACAGACGGACATACCGGACAGAGCAAAGCTACAAATTAAAGAAATGTTGGTGACACGCGTTCTCAAGAATATGCGGCACACGGTTGAAAACTTAAACGATATATTGTGAAGGACATAACGGCAGGACAATTGCTGCAAAGGGCGATCAACAAAAGACTCACGATTAAACAGATTTTATTATTATAAGATGTACAATTGTACACCTACATATAAACAACAAAACAGTAACCCTGGTATCTTATCTTCCTCCTTATGTAGGCTGTAAGATCCCGTATCCAATTTCCAGCTGTTAGAACAACTCAGAGAGAACAATATAGGTAGAGACAGTCAACCGAAAGATATTTTTTACTGATGGCTCTTCAGGGAAGAGACTTGACATTTTTTTTTTTT
>NW_007379094.1:23240-26051 GCF_000475195.1 Diaphorina citri
TTCGCGGTATTCACGGGTTTTTCGCGGTGTCCACGGTTTGTTCGCGGTGTCCACAGTTTGTTCGCGGTATCCACGGTTTGTTCGCGGCATACGCGGTTTGTTCGCGGTATCCACGGGTTTTTCGCGGCATCCGCGGTTTGTTCGCGGTGTCCACGGTTTGTTCACGGTTTTTTCGCGGTATTCACGGGTTTTTCGCGGTGTCCACGGTTTGTTCGCGGTATCCACGGGTTTTTCGCGGTGTCCACGGTTTGTTCGCGGTATCCACGGTTTGTTCGCGGTATCCACGGGTTTTTCGCGGAATCCGCGGTTTGTTCGCGGTGTCCACGGTTTTTTCGCGACATCCGCGGTTTGTTCGCGGCATCCGCGGTTTGTTCGCGGTATCCACGGGTTTTTCGCGGTGTCCACGGTTTGTTCGCGGTATCCACGGTTTGTTCGCGGTATCCACGGGTTTTTTGCGGCATCCGCGGTTTGTTCGCGGTGTCCACGGTTTTTTCGCGACATCCGCGGTTTGTTCGCGGCATCCGCGGTTTGTTCGCGTTGTCCACGGGTTTTTCGCGGTGTCCACGGTTTGTTCGCGGTATCCACGGGTTTTTCGCGGTGATCACGGTTTGTTCGCGGCATCCGCGGTTTGTTCACGGTTTTTTCGCAGCATCCGCGGTTTTTTCGCGGCATCCGCGGTTTGTTCGCGGTATCCACGGGTTCTTCACGGCAACCGCGGTTTGTTCGCGGCATCCGCGATTTTTTCGCGGTATCTACGGTTTTTCGTGGTATCCACGGTTTGTTCTCAGAATACCTAGGTATAGGTTTGATCGCGGCATCCGCGGTATTCACTGTTTTTTGCGGCAGTCGCGATTAGTTCGCGGAATCCGCGTTTGGGTCACGATATCCTCAGTTTGTTCGCGTTTTTCGCGAACTGAACTGTTAGAGATATTGTAAAAGTTAGGGTAAAAGAACACTCAAATAAGCATCATTCAATAGGATAAGGAAAGTCGTGTGATGTTCACTAAACTGAATATTAAACAAATTAGGTAGGTACCTAGGTACTGATTTTCTCTAATCACTACGGGCTGAAAAATTCCCGGAGGGACGGACCCTGCTTGTTTGTTGTTGATTTAATTTCAACTGATTCCAGCTGTGACAACGTAGGTGAACGCTATCTGATGATGATCAGGAATGAGCGAAACGTGTTACTTCCTCATCTTCTCTTTCACCTCCCAATTCTCTTTGTATTCATTCTCCACTGCTTCCTTTTTCTATCTCCTCTTTCATTATCACATCTCTTTCCCTCTTCATCCTTCCCCTTCTCATCACCATGAAACTTGTTGGCGTTGGCTCTACTTACATAAATGTGAATAAATTGGGTCAAATTTGTTTCTTGATTAATTACGAAATATACAAAAAAATAAAATAAAATTCAAGAAAAAGGTGCTGAGAGCATCAAGGGCTGACTCTTTGAGGTCTCCAACAGAATTGTCAAGAATAAAAATCGAATTTGACGGGCCATATAAGGTGGTTAACGGGTCAGATGAATGATGACCTCGAACCAAATTTAGGGACAGGTGCAGGGAGATTCTGGATATAGGCTGATGGCTTGTATATGGAGTCTCCCTGTACCTTAATCCTGTCTACGTAATTGCAATTGCCATAATTGCGTGTAGAGGTAGTGATAGAACGCAGTGGCCGTGGTAGTTCCTTGTCCTCGCACAGCCAAATATCAAGAAGATATCATTACCTTGTCGGCAATGCCAGCTGCGTTCTATCAGTGAATTCATCACAGGCCGGGTGAACATTTTCTCATGAGGAAGCACACTTTAATCTCCCGTGTGTGATACCATCTGCTCGATCCTACAAAGACAAAAACATAAAGTGACTTTTCTTGCTAAAAAAAGAACCATAGGTATTATCTTTTGTTTGTCAAGTATTAAAAAAAAGTACATTACCAGAGCTCTGCCAAGCTGTCTAGCATAGTTACTTGGCACGTTTACTCCACCTCGTAGTCCGAATAGTTTCAGAGGATTAAAAGACATTAGAGCCAAAAAGGATTGCAAAGGGGCTGCTTGGTGTTCAGGCTAAGGTAATAATAATAAGGTACCTAGTGAGAAAGTACATTACCGGAGCTCTGCCAAGCTGTCTAGCATAGTCACTTGGCACGTTCACTCCACCTCGTAGTCCAAATAGTTTCAGAAGATTAAAAGACATTAGAGCCAAAAAGGATTGCAAAGGGGCTGCTTGGTGTTCAGGCTAAGGTAATAATAATAAGGTACCTAGTGAGAATTTCGCAGACACTTTGGTACCGTCTTTGCAAGAGACCTAAAGTCTACTTTGAAAACAAAAAGACTTTGCAATACCTTGTGTGAAATAAAAAGGATTGCCCAGGCTCTTCAAGGTAGGCTTGGTAGACTTTTTGGAATCATATAAATGAGTGTTTTCCAAAAAAGGAATTAAGGTCGCTTTTTTACCATTTCGTGTAATCAAGAGGTGTTTTCATGTGTAATACCCGTGTGTGAATTTGTTTTAAGCCTCATGAGAGACATTTCTATAGGTCCGAGAATTAAGAACTGATCCATAACCTTGTGTTGTGACTTTGACGGCATAGGTTGCCCCTTTTTGAGAATCACATGTTTTGAAATTTGTTTTTAAAATGATTTTAAACAGATTTTATTATTATAAGATGGTATCTTCCTCCTTATGTGGGCTGTAAGATCCCGTATCCAATTTCCAGCTGTTAGAACAACTCAGAGAGAACAATATATAGGTAGAGACAGTCAACCGAAAGATATTTTTTACTGATGGCTCTTCAGGGAAGAGACA
>NW_007379094.1:26421-67386 GCF_000475195.1 Diaphorina citri
TAGGTTCAGCAAACATTACTTTATCAATTATACTGCAAACAAGAAGAACAAGGGCAAATAAATAAGACGCTTAATGAGAGGATTACCCCAGTTTAATCAAATTATGAGATTTTCCTATTATGTATCATTCATTTTTCCAAAACTTTTAAAAGTCATCGCGAGTAAAATTTAGAAAACCGAAAAAATAAAAATACATAGGTTGTCCGCCGTGCTGCAAATGAGGGAATTAGTGGATGTGCCATTTTCCCCCATAAGAAAACTGATTAGGGCACTCTTCAGGAAGACACAGTTAGCGAGGCCCTAACTAGCTCTCGATACATGTTTTAGTATTTGTGTAGTCTCCCTCACAAATTTGTGAAGTGTGTGTACTCCCGTTTTTGCTGACAAAATTAAATGCAGGCATTTAATGGTTACCGTGAAACGTGAGAAAAAAAAATTCGAAACTGTGGGACGCGAGAAAATGTGTCCGTTATAGGAGTAAAAACATTTGTTGTTGCTGCCTGCTGTTGAAAATTGTTTGTTGTGTTAAAGTTTAAAACTTACCAACCTCCTCTAGGAGTGAAATGTGGAGTAGATGTTAGTAAACCATTGACTAATCAATTACCTGGAACAAATGAAATAAATTTTACCATTATTTTTTGCACTTCAAAGTTCTCATTGAAAAGGAATAAAGGATACTGAAAGTCTATCTTCAGTTGGATTGGGTGTCATTTACATAAGAGAATATTTAAATGTAACTTTAAATATTATCTTATGTAAATGACACCTAATGATTCTAAAGGTATACATATTTAAGGAATTTGTTAACAGTTTCGCAATGACACAACAACGTCCCAAAACGTGATAGTCTTGCTATCAACATACCCCATCTGATACAAGAGACGCACATACAGACGGACATACCGGACAGAGCAAAGCTACAAATTAAAGAAATGTTGGTGACACGCGTTCTCAAGAATATGCGGCACACGGTTGAAAACTTAAACGATATATTGTGAAGGACATAACGGCAGGACAATTGCTGCAAAGGGCGATCAACAAAAGACTCACGAGTCTCAGGACATCTTCAGACCATCTTGTGTTCTTTTGGAGATTTACATAGTTTCAGTGACAGTACTGACAGTTTGAAATCAGAAGATTAACTGAGCATGTTTCAGAGTCCAATATTACAAAATTTAATTCAAAAACTATGTACAATCTATTTGACCTCTACAAGGAAGAGGTCTTCCTTCTCTCTTCGAATTCGGAACGATAAGACCCTTGCAGTTACAATTCCCTCTATCAAATTTCTTAATTAAAAAAAAGGTTATTTCCTGCTAGCTTTCTTCTATACTTCTTCTCATTCTCAACAGTAACTACACCAAGCTGTGTTCACACGAGCCTCGTTATCTTCATGCCCAACCATTGTGGAACATTTGCTGCAAACCGGTCCTTTTCTCAACAGTAACTACACCAAGCTGTGTTCACACGAGCCTCGTTATCTTCATGCCCAACCATTGTGGAACATTTGCTGCAAACCGGTGCCTTCATATTTCCTCTTCGTTGGTAGAAGATCTAATAAAGGTGGTATGAGGTAGTGTAGGCTAGAAAGATCAGCACCATAATATGATAGAGCTTTTGTGGAATTCGAGATATACTCGTACAGAGGTAACCGGAAAACAACAGGAGATGAGATAGAAATTAGAAAACCAGACCAACTCCTACAAAAGAAAAAATAAATGATACACCGAACAATACAACAAAACAAGGAATACCACGAGAATTACATGAAAAGATGCAAGAACAGGGAGAGGAAGAGAATGAAAGGAAGAAAAGATGGTGGAAGAAAAATTAGAAAGAAACGGTAAATGGAGCAGCAAAAGCAACACGAGAAGAAAAATAATCTAACCAAGGTGTAGTGTAGGCTAGAAAGATCAGCACCATAATATGATAGAGCTTTTGTGGAATTCGAGATATACTCGTAACCAGAAAACAACAGGAGATGAGATAGAAAAGCAGACCAACTCCTACAAAAGAAAAAAATAAATGATACACCGAACAATACAACAAAACAAGGAATACCAAGAGAATTACATGAAAAGATGCAAGAACAGGGAGAGGAAGAGAAAGAAAGAAAAGATGTGGAAGAAAAATTAGAAAGAAACGGTAAATGGAGCAGCAAAAGCAACACGAGAAGAAAAATAATCTAACCAGCAAAACAAGGAATACCAAGAGAATTACATGAAAAGATGCAAGAACAGGGAGAGGAAGGAAAGAAAGAAAAGATGTGGAAGAAAAATTAGAAAGAAACGGTAAATGGAGCAGCAAAAGCAACACGAGAAGAAAAATAATCTAACCAACAAAACAAGGAATACCAAGAGAATTACATGAACAGGGAGAGGAAGAGAAAGAAAGAAAAGATGGTGGAAGAAAAATTAGAAAGAAACGGTAAATGGAGCAGCAAAAGCAACACGAGAAGAAAAATAATCTAACCAAGGTGGAAGCACAACGTATAAGCAAGACAAAGAAGGGAGGAAAGAAGAAGGAAAAGGAGAGAGCAATTCAGAAAAAGAAGAAAAATATATAAAAACAATAAATGAAAAGTAATTTAACAAGGTTTAATTTCCATTTCCAGATAAAGCTATTTCTCGTTCCCCTCCCTCCTTTATCCAACCTGCTCTTACCTCATTCTGGAAGAGAAGGGAGAGAATGGGAGGAGAGACAGAAGTAAATGAATTTATTTACATCTTTCTTATTATTTCAATGCTCCCCCACTTTGCTCCCCTCCTCCGCGCCGTCGGTTCTCCTTCCTCAACTCTTGCTCCCTTTCTCCTCCTCCCACCCACCAGAGCAAGGGAGGGAAGGAGGGCAATATACAAAAGGTAAATAATGTTCCTTTTTACTTTCTATTACTACAGTATAGCGAGCTATACTAGTAATGAAAGTATTGCAATCGGTCCAAATTTTCAAAATCGGGAAATGGGTGGAAATATCCGTTTTGGGGTCCCCTGATTCCAAAAAAGTGGTTTTTAGCCCATGGTCTGTACGTAACGTACGTACGTACTACAGGTTTAAATGGGAAAAAGTAAATAGTTGTGAACAAAATATCTCAAGAACGACGTACGTACGTATGTACGTACTACAGGTTTAAATGGGAAAAAGTAGAATGTTGTGAACAAAATATCTCAAGAACGGTTTGCCCATCTGTTTGGAGTTCAGTGCCACTCGGGAGGTGAATTCGTCAGGAGGTGAATTCGTGCCCAATAAGGTGATCCATAACGCTACGACCGTGAACCAAAATGGTACAACCTTAGTGGTTACGTCTGTAGAGAAGGCCTCAAACAGACCATGTTTGGTTGACAAGAAAAAGCGTTAATAACAAATTATAAATAGACTATAGACCCTGTGGTTTTCGAAAGGAAAAGCGTTAATATGAACAGAATGTCGAGTAGACCCAGTGATTCCTGTGAATCCTATGGTTTTCTGGAAAACTGAGTCCATCTTGGGAGATTTTGTGAACTATTAGGGCTCCTGATACGTAATTTTCTGATATCCTTGGACCATTCGTTATGAGGTCCCAGATCCTTTTCCTCCTCCGCCTCTCTCTCCCTCTCCCCCCTCTCTCTCTCTCTCTCTCTCCCCATT
Organism: Diaphorina citri; assembly: GCF_000475195.1. NCBI lineage: Eukaryota > Metazoa > Arthropoda > Insecta > Hemiptera > Psyllidae > Diaphorina > Diaphorina citri. The sequence continues at coordinate 30,046 of NW_007379094.1, forward strand.
TTCTTTACAATTAATATCGAGTTTTATATCTTGACTTGATGGTACATTCAAATCATTCTCCTCATACTTGGAAAGTTTTTATCTCTTCAAAAACCCTTTTCCACTCTGTTTTTTCAACTCTTTACTCTTTTTTCTGCAATTTGTTTCAAATTAAATGCTACTGCAATTTCTTTTGTACAAGTTTCTTTTATTGTTACTTTTTCTTTTACTTTGAACAATTCGACGATCTTGATGTATAGAGTTTTTAGTTGTGTCAATTCAATTACTTAAATGGAATATGCTTTTCGTGGAATGCAATCTAGTTAACAGTTCAGAATGGGGATTTTATTCGAGGAACCATTCATTAGTGTTAGGAAGTCCGGTTTCTATGTTTCTAACTTTAGATTTCAGATGACCTGCATGTATGTACCTCTGTAAAAAGAGGGACTGACGCCCATAGAATAGCTACCTAGATACCTGCATTAAAATAAATGAACAATAAAGCACATAGTAAATCAGTCTCAAAGAGAAACATCAAAGGATCTGAGGGCTTGGCCAGGCGGCGCGGTGCGGCGGCGGAAATGACAGTTTCAAGTTTAACACCTCTCATTTGCAGGAGATTCGAAGTATGGTCATGGTCACGGTCCTGTATAATGATTTGCTGAAGGCCATGCCGTGTTTGCTGATTCAAAAACTCTGGACTTTCAATCGTTTTTGAGTACTTTTGAAGTCCAAAGTTCATCAAAATCTGCCGGGATTACAGCAAAAACAGCACGTTTTCTACCTCTGCTTTATGCAAATGAGGTGTTGTATCTCTCTCTCTCTCTCTCTCTCTCCCCATGTCTGAGAGAGAGAGAGAGAGAGAGAGAGAGAGAGAGAGAGAGAGAGAGAGAGAGAGAGGTGGATTTTGAAACCCTTTCGCAAGTATCTCACGAGACACTCTGTCTACACCTGAAATATTTAGCAGACAAAGCGTCTACCTTGTAACTCAAAATGTGTATCGCTGACAAAATGTCTAGAGTTGCAAATATGGGTTTCACAATAACACAAAAGGTACTTCACATAAAAGTGCCAATAATCATTTCTATAGAAAAACCCCATCGGAACACAAATAGAGGTGGGTGAGGTAACACTCATCACTTGCAATATTGATACTTTTGTTCCCAAACGCACCTTTTTTGCGGCAACTCAAAGAAAGCAATCATTTGTGTCCAATATTTCAAGTAGATATTGTTTTCGAGGATTAGGTCGTGAAATTGTTACTCCAATTGTTTTCAGGAAATTCTCGTTTTTTTCAGCCCTAGTTCATCGCAAAAACACGTTTTATTACCCTTTTCCGTCTTAAGTCTACCTCCTACCTGACTTGAGTTATCAAGGCAGCCCTAGTTCATCGCAAAAACACGTTTTATTACCCTTTTCCGTCTTAAGTCTACCTCCTACCTGACTTGAGTTATCAAGGGAACATTTGGAAATGAATGAATGACCAATCCTTCAGACTAGAACAGTCAGCAACATTGTGCATCGTTTATATTGCAATCTGGAGCTGGATCAACAGATCAACACTACTTGAGATTTCCCAGAAAGCAATAACCCCCATGAAAATGATTTACGCACAAATTTCAGGAATATCAAGAAAAACGGGACTTTTTAGTACGGATTTCTTCTCCTCTTTCTCCTCCTACCTTTTTCCACCAGTTTACTTCCCCCAAAACGAGAAATGAGAAAGTCTTGTCTGAATTTTCCGATGGAATTTCCACCTCAGAATGGTATACCGAAGTAGGGGCAACTGCCTCAAAAGATGGGTTAAGATTATGTGGATACGGGCTTGGTGGCTTTTAACATTAGTAAGTATTACACTCTTACATGGGAACATGGGTACAAAAGGTCTTAATCTAAAACACATCACTGTTCCATTACAAAATTGCTGAGACTGATCGCTTGAAAAGGAGCGTCCACACTAGGTCGAAAGACATCACCTGCCTATCCACCTTTTTCCAATATGTATTGCCTTTAAAGCACCTTGATTTCTATTATTGGGATAATTCTGAATTTTTGAGCCAACTTCAGTGGTTGTAGGTCTGTGTAGGGGTAGAGTTTAGCGCGGCAGACTTCGGATCTAGAGGTTGGTAAATATAGTCCAAGTCATGTCATACAATTTGATATTCGAAGAATGTGTACAGAACGAAATCCTTGGCAACAATCAGAGATGTATAGTGAAATAAAGAAAATATAGTGATAAACATCACCAATCCATTTTTTTTTCTTTTTTTTTTGAGCAAATTTTGTGCGATACTTCAGTATGGAGTATAGGGAAGCGCTGTTTTTCTTCACCTTACACGCGTTTTCTTATCCTTTCTCCCTCTTCCTCATCTCAGGGGAAACAAATGTTTTATGATTTTTATATGCATACTCCTGTCGGCATACAGGATGGTCTAAAAAAACAGGTTCCCTGCGTGCAGACTGGTCCTTTGTAAGATCAGTCAAGTTTTCACCTATAAACTTTGGAAAAGGGAAAACATGTCATCTTATCCTTTCTCCCTCTTTCTCATCTCTGGGGATACAAATGTTTTATGATTTTTATATGCATACTCCTGTCGGCATACAGGATGGTGTAAAAAACAGGTTCCCTGCGTGCAGACTGGTCCTTTGTAAGATCAGTCAAGTTTTCACCTATAAACTTTGGAAAAGGGAAAACATGTCAAGTACTAATTAACACTAAAATAAGAAGAGAATAGGTCTTCACTTGACTAAATAAATAAATTTATTGGTGGAAAAGAGTCAACATGTTTCAGCATCTCATGATGCCATCCTCAGGACAAGCTTTCACCTGGTAACCAGGAAATCTTGAGTTCAAAAGTGAGGGTTAGGGTTAAGGGAATGTACCTAATCATGAAATCCTTTCATGATTAGGTACGTGAAATGGGTAAAATACCTACATGATAAATTGAAAGTAAAAAAAAAAAACCTACAGCCAAGTCACCCTGTATATTTGGCCCTAATGAATTCACTTCTCTGATTAGCACATCAGTGTACTTTTAGTCTTACCTTTACTTTACATACAGGGTGGGGGAGGTCAGAGATAAGACGGGGCAAGGCAGATATTAAGGGGATGTATATTTACTTAGAGAAAGGGAGGGAGGGGAGAGGGAGAGAGAGAAGGGGAGGGAGACAGGGAAGGAGGAGGGGAGTAACAGAGGAGGGGGAGAGAGATTGGATCTTAAGTGCTTTCAAATTTTCAAGTTTAAAACAAACAGTGAATTAAATATGGATCTCTTCTACTCTCATATTTTGCCTGATGGATTTTGTAAGAACAATATTTTTTACCTTGTTTAAATTTGAAATTGAGAGGTCGAGAGGAGTTTGTACCTATTGACAATAGGTTCAAGTTGAGTATGTTATTCGCCGAGGAAAATTAGCCAAAGACTGCACTTTTCAAGACCAATTCTAGACTTTTATGTATAGAAGTTTAATATTAATTTGCTATTTCATTGTAAAAGCTACAGTTACTGAGTTACTGTTGCAGGTATTCAAGGTATTGTACTCTGGCACTACGTAGCCTTGTCTTATATTTCACCCCAAGTGTCCTAGGTTTATTTATTATTATTATTTTACGTTCAAAAGCGCGGTCCAGTGGCGTGAATTCAACTTTTCTTCTATTGTGTATCGTGTTATGCACATAACTTCAAACACACACCAGGATCTGTGCTTCTTTCCGCTCTACAAAGTACAAATTGTAATAAACATAGCACCTCCACAGGCAAAAGTATTTTATAATATGTAGTTAGTGTGTGATTTGGATGAGCTAGACTTGCAACTTGTAACAGTATCTGGGATTTTATTGGGGGGGGGGGAGGGTCAGAGATGAGACGGGGCAAGGCAGATATATTAAGGGGATGTATATTATTGTATATTTACTTAGAGAAAGGGAGGGAGGGGAGAGACAGAAGTGGAGGGAGACACGAAAGGAGGAGGGGAGAAACAGAGGAGGGGGAGAGAGATTGGATCTTAAGTGCTTTCAAATTTTCAAGTTTAAAACAAACAGTGAATTAACGAAAGGGAGGGAGGGAAGAGGGAGAGACAGAAGGGGAGGGAGACAGGGAAGGAGGAGGGGAGAAACAGAGGAGGGGGAGAGAGATTGGATCTTAAGTGCTTTCAAATTTTCAAGTTTAAAACAAACAGTGAATTAAATATGGATCTCTTCTACTCTCATACTTTGCCTGGATTTTGTAAGAACAATATTTTTTACCTTGTTTAAATTTGAAATGGAGAGGTCGAAAGGAGTTCGTATTGACAATAGGTTCAAGTTGAGTACATTATTCAACGAGGAAAATTAGCCAAAGACTGCACTTTTTAAGACCAATTCTAGACTTTTATGTATAAAAAAAGTTCAATATTAATTGCTATTTCATTGTAAAAGCTGCAGTTACTGTTGCAAGTATTCAAGGTATTGTGCTCTGGCACTACGTAGCCTTGTCTTATATTTCACCCCAAGTGTCCTAGGTTTATTTATTATTATTATTTTACGTTCAAAAGCGCGGTCGAGGAGTTTGTACCTATTGACTATAGGTTCAAGTTGAGTACATTATTCAAGAAGAAAAATTAGCCAAAGACTGCACTTTTTAAGACCAATTCTAGACTTTTATGTATAAAAAAAGTTCAATATTAATTGTTATTTCATTGTAAAAGCTGCAGTTACTGTTGCAAGTATTCAAGGTATTGTGCTCTGGCACTACGTAGCCTTGTCTTATATTTCACCCCAAACAAATTTCCCTTTTATTACATTTTTTTATTTTCTATTTCTTTTCAAATACCTACGTATTCTGCAAATGTAATAGAACTCCCTTTCTTCTCCTCCCACCCACCAGAGCAAGGGAGGGAAGGAGGGAAATATACAAAAGGTAAATAATGTTCCTTTTTCTTTGCTGCTTTCTCGAAGCGCCAACTGTTCAATTTTTGAAGGAAGAGTGGCTTTGTAACTGGTTTGGATTGTTACTGGTTTGGCTGCTTTCTCGAAGCGCCAACTGTTCAATTTTTGAAGGAAGAGTGGCTTTGTAACTGGTTTGGATTGTTACTGGTTTGGAAGAAAGGTAATTTTGGGGACCCAACGTTTCTTTGGCTACGCACGACAGCTTGGAATTCAAACTGTGGAATCTTCCCGCTTTATAATTATAATAATATAATCAGTCAAGCACTCCCATTATTTAACACATCACGGCATTGAAGGTCATTTGGTTGAATACATATTATTGGAAGAATAGATCTATCTCCTAATAATTTGGCATCAACAAACCAGTTAGACTAACGTAAGAGCCTTGTACCAGTATTCAGAGGTTCTGGGAAATGTTCGTCTTTCGATCATATTCAGGTAAATATAATCAGACAAACACGGTCAAACAATCATAGACAGAATAAATGTGAACAAAAAGTGACTTTTCAGAGGCTGATACATCATCTACTAAGGAAAACCAACAGGTAAAGTCGTTGGCGAGGGCTTGGTGAGTCCGACTAAACTTGTAATTTTGAACACAAGTGTTGAGCTATTTACTCACAAAAAAGGGTTCTGAAAAAGCAGTGTGCGATGTCCGAGTTTTTCGCGAGGAACCTCGTTTTCAATTTCTACTTCCCCGACAGGTCGCGGGCCGGGGGAGCACGAGAGACGAGAGCTGCGTTTTTATTTTTTAAATAAATTACATTTATTATTCATTCTTCCTAAAGGGTTAAAAAGTTTGCTTTCACCGGGAAAATATCGGGCGTAGGAGCCGAAGGTAGGACGGTGAAGGAGAGGGGGAAAGAGGAGAGGAAGGGAGAAGAGGAGGGGGTAGGTCGGAGACGGAGGTAAAAGGAGGGGAAGGGAGAAGGAAAGAGCAGGTAGGGAAATGCTTGAAATGATAACTCAATGGAAGAGGAGAGGAAGGGAGAAGAGAAGGAGGGGGTAGGTCGGAGACGGAGGTAAAAGGAGGGGAAGGGAGAAGGAAAGAGCAGGTAGGGAAATGCTTGAAATGATAACTCAATTCAAGGCGGAGTTGATTTCTCTGTTTGCACTGCACTCCCATCTGTTTGGAGTTCAGCACTCAGCAGTTCAGTGTTCAGTACCACTCGGGAGGTGAATTCGTCAGGAGGTGAATTCGTGCCCAATAAGGTGAACCATAACGCTACGACCGTGAACCAAAATGATACAACCTTACTGGTTTACGTCTGTAGAAGAGACTTCAAACGGGTCAAAACCTTTAGTTGTGTCTTTGCAATCTGCACGTTGTTCCCTCGAGTTTTCATATACGTGGTCGCTTCTTGCGATTAAAAAGTCAATTCGGTGTGTCCTTCGGTTCCTTATCTAGTGATTGCCTAAAAAGGACACCGAAGTGTTTCAGGATCTGTTTCTATTTTGCCTTATAGGTATGCAAATATACAGAAAAAAAATTCAAGAAAAAGGTGCTGAGAGCATCAAGGGCTGACTCTTTGAGGTCTCCAACAGAATTCTCAAGAATAAAAATCGAATTTGACGCCTAAAAAGGACACCGAAGTGTTTCAGGATCTGTTTCTATTTTGCCTTATAGGTATACAAATTTACAAAAAAATTAAAATTCAAGAAAAAGGTGCTGAGAGCATCAAGGGCTGACTCTTTGAGGTCTCCAACAGAATTCTCAAGAATAAAAATCGAATTTGTCGGGCCATATAAGGTGGTTGTCGGGTCAGATGGATGATGACCTCGAACCTCTGGCCGTGGTAGTTCCTTGTCCTGGCACAGCCAAACATCAAGGAGATATCAATACCCTGTCGGCAATGCCAGCTGCGTTCTATCCTCATCAGTGAACATTTTCTCATGAGGAAGCACACTTTAAACGGGCCATATAAGGTGGTTGCCGGGTCAGATGGATGATGACCTCGAACCTCTGGCCGTGGTAGTTCCTTGTCCTGGCACAGCCAAATATCAAGGAGATATCAATACCCTGTCGGCAATGCCAGCTGCGTTCTATCCTCATCAGTGAACATTTTCTCATGAGGAAGCACACTTTAATCTCCCGTGTGTGATACCATCTGCTCGATCCTACAAAGACAAAAACATAAAGTGACTTTTCTTGCTAAAAAAAAGAACCATATTATCTTTTGTTTTTCAAGTATTAAAAAAAAAGTACATTACCGGAGCTCTGCCAAGCTGTCTAGCATAGTCACTTGGCACGTTTACTCCACCTCGTAGTCCAAATAGTTTCAGAGGATTAAAAGACATTAGAGCCAAAAAGGATTGCAAAGGGGCTGCTTGGTGTTCAGGCAAAGGTAATAATAATAAGGTACCTAGTGAGAATTTCGCAGACACTTTGGTACCGTCTTTGCAAGAGACCTAAAGTCTACTTTGAAAACATATAATAAGGTACCTAGTGAGAATTTCGCAGACACTTTGGTACCGTCTTTGCAAGAGACCTAAAGTCTACTTTGAAAACAAAAAGACTTTGCAATACCTTGAGTGAAATAAAAAGGATTGCCCAGGCACTTCAAGGTAGGCTTGGTAGACTTTTTGGAATCATATAAATGAGTGTTTTCCAAAAAAGGAATTAAGGTCGCTTTTTTACCATTTCGTTGTGAAATAAAAAGGATTGCCCAGGCTCTTCAAGGTAGGCTTGGTAGACTTTTTGGAATCATATAAATGAGTGTTTTCCAAAAAAGGAATTAAGGTCGCTTTTTTACCATTTCGTGTAATCAAGAGGTGTTTTCATGTGTAATACCCGTGTGTGAATTTGTTTTAAGCCTCATGAGAGACATTTCTATTACCATTTCGTGTAATCAAGAGGTGTTTTCATGTGTAATACCCGTGTGTGAATTTGTTTTAAGCCTCATGAGAGACATTTCTATAGGTCCGAGAATTAAGAACTGATCCATAACCTTGTGTTGTGACTTTGACGGCATAGGTTGCCCCTTTTTGAGAATCCCATGTTTGAAATTTGTTTTTAAAATGATTTTAAACAGATTTTATTATTATAAGATGGTATCTTCCTCCTTATGTGGGCTGTAAGATCCCGTATCCAATTTCCAGCTGTTAGAACAACTCAGAGAGAACAATATATAGGTAGAGACAGTCAACCGAAAGATATTTTTTACTGATGGCTCTTCAGGGAAGAGACTTGACATTTTTTTTTTTTACCTTCTTTAGAATTAGTTCCACTTCATCCCTCCATTCCACATTTTCAACATGCTCCTGGGTTGTTAATGTATTTCTGATGTTTTCATAAATAATACTTTGTTGGTTTTGTCTTCTTTTACAGTTTTCTACTTTTTCTACTTTCCGTATTTTGTACGTTTCTCTCTTCCTTTCTCTCTCTCTCTCTCTCTCTCTCTCTCCCTCCTCTCTCTCTCTTTCTCGTTACACTTTATCTCACTTTTTTCTCCACCATTGTAAAGTTGTTGATACGCCATCGGCAACTACCTTCTTGTTCACAGACGTCTTCTTACTTTTGTTTTTTACACCGAGTGGTTTTTTTTTTCGTTTTCTTCTTCTTTGACTGGGTGAAACAGTTGACGAAATATCCACGGGTATATGCTCGAGTTAGATATTGGCATGGCATTCAACTCTCAAGAACAAAAGCTAGGTACTTCATTCCCACGACTCCCCACGAGGAAGGTATTGGGTTACAATTTTTCTCTGGTAACAATCAAATTGACCTTAATTATCCACCTATCTCAGTAGTATAGTGAGTGGAAGGTATTGGGTTACAATTTTTCTCTGGTAACAATCAAATTGACCTTAATTATCCACCTATCTCAGTAGTATAGTGAGTGGTCAAGCAAGACGCTCGTCTGGCAACCAGGAGGGCGTCTTAAATCCAAGCCAGAGTATCAAATTCTATCAATTTCTTCAAACAAACCTCAACGGCGAAGTAACCTGTCTCTTCTAAGACCTTTGAGAAGTTTGAGACTCAGGGCTGAGAAAAGACTAAAAGAGGATCCCAAACGTTCCTGAAATCTTCATTTTATTGAACTCAATCCAGCAATTGGTTGGATGCTGGAGCCATGGAGCAGGTAGGTCAAGACGCTCGTCTGGCAACCAGGAGGGCGTCTTAAATCCCAGCCAGAGTATCAAATTCTATCAATTTCTTCAAACAAACCTCAACGGCGAAGTAACCTGTCTCTTTTGAGAAGTTTGAGACTCAGGGCTGAGAAAAGAGGATCCCAAACGTTCCTGAAATCTTCATTTTATTGAACTCAATCCAGCAATTGGTTGGATGCTGGAGCCATGGAGCAGGTAGGTTTGAGACTCAGGGCTGAGAAAAGAGGATCCCAAACGTTCCTGAAATCTTCATTTTATTGAACTCAATTCAGCAATTGGTTGGATGCTGGAGCCATGGAGCAGGTAGCTGGTACAGGATATATGAGATTGTGAGATGAGAGGAGGAGAGAAGGGGGAGCAAGATGGTTCTTACATCTCTACCTGTCTGCTCTCCCCGCTTGTTAAAGAAATAAAAAAGGTGGATGAGTTTTTTAAGATCAAAGAACGAGCAGGTAGCTGGTACAGGATATATGAGATTGTGAGATGAGGAGGAGAGAAGGGGGAACAAGATGGTTCTTACATCTCTACCTGTCTGCTCTCCCCGCTTGTTAAAGAAATAAAAAAGGTGGATGAGTTTTTTAAGGATCAAAGAATTGAAGAAATATAATTTAAGAAAACAAAGACCAAGCTCGTCTCTAAGAACCAGGCACGAATCTAATGAATTCTTAGCTTTGGGCTTTGCTAAGAGTTAACCAGCCTCAGTGGTGAAGTGGTTAGCACGGCGGACTTCGGATCTGGAGGTTGGTGGTTCTAGTCCACGTTAAGCTCATTTTCTCTAAGGTCTTAGCTGGGCTTTGCTAAGACTTAACCAGCCTCAGTGGTGAAGTGGTTAGCACGGCGGACTTCGGATCTGGAGGTTGGTGGTTCTAGTCCACGTTAAGCTCATTTCCTCGATTGGTTAATTCAGATTGCCCTTGGCAATTTCGGCACGATTCATCGGGGTGTTCAAGACTTAACACATAGGTAGGTACTTGGGTTTATTCTTTCAAAGCAAAATTGGACCCTGTGAAAAAATAGGCTCTTCTTTTCCAGCTGGTCTATTATTTTCCCTGTTTATAGCCCCAGACAGCCGTAACCTGGTGCCTGACAGCAAGATGGAATCCTTCAAGTCTTGATCTAGGTCTAGGTTCTGGTACTCTGGGGATGTGATAGTTTACAACCGATGCGGAACCTCCTCAAATCCCTTTGATTCTTCTTCGGAGATTTATCTCCTTCGACCCCCTTTTCTAGTTCTTTGACTTTTGGAATTTCGGCGGCTCTTGACGCTAGATTCAAAGGAACAAAGACAGTCTTAGCCTAGTAACCTTGGAAAGTATCACGCCTGTCTTGGTGCCTTGTAAGTGCTAGGTTTGATTTCCGCCCGGGGCGGATTTTATCCTGAGGGATAAGGTTTGTTCTCGGAACGGCTGGCTTTCTCCTATACTGTCTTCCTTCTCTCTTCGAATTCGGAACGATAAGACCCTTGCAGTTACAATTCCCTCTATCAAATTTCTTAATTAAAAAAAAGGTTATTTCCTGCTAGCTTTCTTCTATACTTCTTCTCATTCTCAACAGTAACTACACCAAGCTGTGTTCACACGAGCCTCGTTATCTTCATGCCCAACCATTGTGGAACATTTGCTGCAAACCGGTGCCTTCATATTTCTTCTTCGTTGGTAAAAGATCTAATAAAGGTGGTATGAGGCAGTGTAGGATAGAAAGATCAGCACCATAATATGATAGAGCTTTTGTGGAATTTGAGATATACTCGTAACCGGAAAACAACAGGAGATGAGATAGAAAACCAGACCAACTCCTACAAAAGAAAAAATAAATGATACACCGAACAATACAGCAAAACAAGGAATACCAAGAGAATTACATGAAAAGATGCAAGAACAGGGAGAGGAAGGAAAGAAAGAAAAGATGTGGAAGAAAAATTAGAAAGAAACGGTAAATGGAGCAGCAAAAGCAACACGAGAAGAAAAATAATCTAACCAAGGTGGAAGCACAACGTATAAGCAAGACAAAGAAGGGAGGAAAGAAGAAGGAAAAGGAGAGAGCAATTCAGAAAAAGAAGAAAAATATATAAAAACAATAAATGAAAAGTAATTTAACAAGGTTTAATTTCCATTTCCAGATAAAGCTATTTCTCGTTCCCCTCCCTCGTTTATCCAACCTGCTCTTACCTCATTCTGGAAGAGAAGGGAGAGAGTGGGAGGAGAGACAGAAGTAAATGAATTTATTTACATCTTTCTTATTATTTCAATGCTCCCCCACTTTGCTCCCCTCCTCCGCGCCGTACCTTTTCTACTCTGTTTTTTCAACTCTTCACTCTTTTTTCTGCAATTTGTTTCAAATTAAATGCTACTGCAATTTCTTTTGTACAAGTTTCTTTTATTGTTACTTTTTCTTCTATACTTTGAACAATTCGACGATCTTGATGTATAGAGTTTTTAGTTGTGTCAATTCAATTACTTAAATGGAATATGCTTTCCGTGGAATGCAATCTAGTTAACAGTTCAGACTGGGGATTTTATTCGAGGAACCATTAGTGTTTGGGAGTCCGGTTTCTATGTTTCTAACTTTAGATTTCAGATGACCTGCATGTATGTACCTGTGTAAAAAGAGGGACTGACGCCCATAGAATAGCTACCTAGATATGGGGATTTTATTCGAGGAACCATTAGTGTTAGGGAGTCCGATTTCTAATATGTTTCTAACTTTAGATTTCAGATGACCTGCATGTATGTACCTGTGTAAAAAGAGGGACTGACGCCCATAGAATAGCTACCTAGATACCTGCATTAAAATAAATGAACAATAAAGCACATAGTAAAACAGTCTCAAATCTCAAAGAGAAACATCAAAGGATCTGAGGGCTTGGCCAGGCGGCGCGGTGCGGCGGCGGAAATGACAGTTTCAGGTTTAACACCTCTGAGAAACATCAAAGGATCTGAGGGCTTGGCCAGGCGGCGCGGTGCGGCGGCGGAAATGACAGTTTCAGGTTTAACACCTCTCATTGGCAGGAGATTCGAAGTATGGTCATGGTCACGGTCCTGTATAATGATTTGCTGAAGGCCATGCCGTGTTTGCTGATTCAAAAACTCTGGACTTTCAATCGTTTTGGAGCACTTTCAAAGTCCAAAGTTCATCAAAATCTGCCGGGATTACAGCAAAAATAGCACGTTTTCTACCTCTGCTTTATGCAAATGAGGTGTTGTATCTCTCTCTCTCTCTCTCTCTCCATGTCTGAAAGAGAGAAAGAGTTTTGTATTTACTTTTATCTTGAGCACGATATTAATTACATTAGGAATTATTATTTTATTCATTTTTGTTTTCTTGTATGTTTTTCTCACAATTTCATATCTCTCTCTCCTCCTACCTTTTTCCACCAGTTTACTTCCCCCAAAACGAGAAATGAGAAAGTCTTGTCTGAATTTTCCGATGGAATTTTCACCTTTTTCCAATATTTATTGCCTTTAAAGCACCTTGATTTCTATTATTGGGATAATTCTGAAGTTTTGAGCCAACTTTAGTGGTTGTAGGTCTGTGTAGGGGTAGAGTTTAGCGCGGCAGACTTCGGATCTAGAGGTTGGTAAATATAGTCCAAGTCATGTCATACCTCCTACCTTTTTTCCACCGGTTTGCTTCCTCCAACACAAGGAGAAATGAGAAAGTCTAGCCTGAATTTTCACCTTTTTCGAATATTTATTACCTTCAAAGCACCTTGATTTCTATTATTGGGATAATTCTGAAGTTTTGAGCGAACTTCAGGGGTAGGTAGGGTTTAGCACGGCAGACTTCGGATCTAGTGGTTCTTAGCACGGCAGACTTCGGATTCTAGTCCAAGTTATGTCATAAAATTTGGTATTCAAGTAGGTAGTGTACAGAAAGAAAGAAATCCTTAGAAACAATCAGAGATGTAGTAAAATAAAATATATAGTGATAGACATCACCAATCCATTTTTTTTTTTTTTTTTTTTTTTAGCAAATTTTTGGTCACCTTTTTCCAATATTTATTGCCTTTAAAGCACCTTGATTTCTATTATTGGGATAATTCTGAAGTTTTGAGCCAACTTCAGTGGTTGTAGGTCTGTGTAGGGGTAGGGTTTAACGCGGCAGACTTCGGATCTAGAGGTTGGTAAATATAGTCCAAGTCATGTCATACAATTAGATATTCGAAGAATGTGTACAGAACGAAATCCTTGGCAACAATCAGAGATGTAGTGAAATAAAGAAAATATAGTGATAGACATCACCAATCCATTTTTTTTTCTCTCTTTTTTCGAGCAAATTTTGGGCAACAATCAGAGATGTAGTGCAATAAAGAAAATAGACATCACCAATCCATTTTTTTTTTCTTTTTTTTTGAGCAAATTTTGTGCGATACTTCAGTATGGAGTATAGGGAAGCGCTGTTTTTCTTCACCTTACACGCGTTTTTCTTATCACTTTATCTCACTTTTTTTTCTCCACCATTGTAAAGTTGTTGATACGCCATCGGCAACTACCTTCTTGTTCACAGACGTCTTCTTACTTTTGTTTTTTACACATGTCGTACGTGGAATCAAGAATGGTATACCGAAGAAAGGGCAACTGCCCCAAAAGATGGGTTAAGATTATGTGGATACGAGCTTGGTGGCTTTTAACATTAGTAAGTATTACACTATTACATGGGTACAAAAGGTCTTAATCTAGAACACATCACTGTTCCATTACAAAATTGCTGAGACTGATCGCTTGAAAAGGAGCGTCCACACTAGGTCGAAAGACATCACCTGCCTATAGTGTGGAATCTGGACGCTACTTCACAGAAATGCTGAAAATGAAAGATTTTACCTACACTGGGTTAGGACATGTGGAAGGAGCCCAGATATTGTTTCTTGGCGTCCAAACGGTGGTTAACCTCCAATCCTTCCAACACCGTGATACTTCGCTGACACGGAAAGTAAAGTTACGCTGATACGTCCTGTATAACATAATAATTTTGAGGTACAGTGGTACACTCTACGTGAACTCAAGTGTCACACGAAATGCTGACTAGAAGCTCCAAGGCAGAAATTTGAATTCTTATCTCCTCCAGATGACACAAAGTCATACATAGTATGTATTACATATATCTGAAAGCATTAGAGAAGTGGTGAATATTTATTTGGTCCTCAAACTTACCCTTGAGGCAACCCTTTATTCCTGACTCAAGTGATGTATGCTGATGCAATTGCAAAGGTTGCGTTCAGATCTGATCAACTTTTCATATTGGTAAAGAAGGGCCATCAGCATGAGATCAACTTTAGGTATCCTTTGCTTCTTTTTAACAATTTCTGCTACAAGGTTGAAACACCTTTTGTAAGTCAATAAAGAGCTTATCTATTACTGCTAGCATAACGGGCCATCTGGTTTCAATGCGTGTATCCTTTGCTTCTTTTTAAGAACTTCTGCTACAAGGTTGAAACACCTTTTGTAAGTCAATAAAGAGCTTATCTATTACTGCTAGCATAACGGGCCATCTGGTTTCAATGCGACCGCGGCAGTCCAAATGAAACACTACCTATTATATTCTTTTATTTTATTATTGTTATTTTTTCTCTCTAATAAATAAAAAATAAATACAATAAGAATTGTTTATTTTTATTTTAATTATTCTTCGTTTTTTACAAACACCTAAAATTCGACATGCACACTTGCTCAGACATTCAAATCTAAAACAAAAGCGAAAATCTGATTACACAAATGCCTTGCTCGCAACACCACACAGCGTAAACTTTATTTACTGTTCATAATTCTCATTATGGGAAAAAAAGTGTTAAAAAATTAAATAATTTTATTAGTAACTTTCACAACATTAACAACAACATTCTTCGTTCGTGATTTCCGGAGTAGCATTCATATTGAAATTTTACAGTGAATTTGATGAGATGTGAACCATCTCCGCAAATGCCTTCTCTACAATAGCCTACATAATAATTTAATAATGACAGCAATGACTGTGTGCCATATAATCACAGCTGGTGGCTAGGTAAAGTAACGACAACGTTTGGGTTACAAATGATACTTACAATACAATTGTGAAAGTCCAAGCATACAAGAAGTGAGGAATGAAGGGACAAGTGTACAAAACTCCTTCATATTTCTTGGATTTGCCATAAATTTGGAGTGACTCCTCAGACCACTCTTATCAGCAATCATCATCCGTGAAGCAACATACAGGGGAAAAAAAGAGTCAAAAAATTAAATAATTTTATTAGTAACTTTCACAACATTAACAACATTCTTCGTTCGTGATTTCCGGAGTAGCATTCATATTGAAATTTTACAGTGAATTTGATGAGATGTGAACCATCTCCGCAAATGCCTTCTCTACAATATCCTACATAATAATGACAGCAATGACTGTATGCCATATTGCCATATAATAACAGCTGGTGGCTAGGTAAAGTAACGACAACGCTTGGGTTACAAATGATACTTACAATACAATTGTGAAAGTCCAAGCATACAAGAAGTGAGGAAAGAAGGGACAAGTTTACAAAACTCCTTCATATTTCTTGGATTTGCCATAAATTTGGAGTGACTCCTCACTCCTCAGACCACTCTTATCAGCAATCATCATCCGTGAAGCAACATACAGGAGAAGGAAAAAAAAATCAAAACAAAACATAAACTTGGTCCATAAAAAAAGAGGGCAGGGGAATCAATTTTGTGAAAATATTAAAAAGAATAAGAAAGAAGGAAAAAAAATCAAAACAAAACATAAACTTGGTCCATAAAAAAAAGAGGGCAGGGGAATCAATTTTGTGAAAATATTAAAAAGAATAAGAACAAGGTATCTTTTTTTTATCTTCATAAATTTTATAAAAACAGAAGAAACCCCCATAAAAAACGAGCTTGAAAAGGGAAGAAAAGTAGAAGATTCCGAGCCATAGATAAAGGAACAAGCTTCCTAGGAAAAAGAAACTATTAACAATTTAGTAAAGGCGAAAGCCATTTTTGAGGGATGAAACGGGGAAAGATGTCCAGGAACAGTATAAAAATCACGGAATACCTCCTCGTAAACACGAGATGATCTCATGAGAGTCTCATATCACTCAGATATTTAAGCTTGCAACATTTAGAAAAGATTTTCAAACTTACATTGAAGATTGAAGTATGAATCAGGAAAGTGTCAAAAAATTAAATAATTTTATTAGTAACTTTCACAACATTAAAAACAACATTCTTCGTTCGTGATTTCCGGAGTAGCATTCATATTGAAATTTTACAGTGAATTTGATGAGATGTGAACCATCTCCGCAAATGCCTTCTCTACAATATCCTACATAATAATGACAGCAATGACTGTATGCCATATTGCCATATAATCACAGCTGGTGGCTAGGTAAAGTAATGACAACGCTTGGGTTACAAATGATACTTACAATACAATTGTGAATTTGTGAAAGTCCAAGCATACAAGAAGTGAGGAAAGAAGGGACAAGTTTACAAAACTCCTTCATATTTCTTGGATTTGCCATAAATTTGAATTTGCCATAAATTTGGAGTGACTCCTCAGACCACTCTTATCAGCAATCATCATCCGTGAAGCAACATACAGGAGAAGGAAAAAAAATCAAAACAAAACATAAACTTGGTCCATAAAAAAAGAGGGCAGGGGAATCAATTTTGTGAAAATATTAAAAAGAATAAGAACAAGGTATCTCTTTTTTATCTTCATAAATTTCATAAAAACAGAAGAAACCCCCATAAAAAACGAGCTTGAAAAGGGAAGAAAAGTAGAAGATTCCGAGCCATAGATAAAGGAACAAGCTTCCTAGGAGAAAGAAACTATTAACAATTTAGTAAAGGCGAAAGCCATTTTTGAGGGATGAGACGGGGAAAGATATCCAGGAACAGTAAAAAAATCACGGAATACCTCCTCGTAAACATAAGATGATCTCATGAGACTCATGAGAGTCTCATATCACTCAGATATTTAAGCTTGCAACATTTAGAAAAGATTTTCAAACTGACATTGAAGTACCTGTCTTGAATCAGGATTCAGGAATGATTGAAAAATCACGGAATACCTCCTCGTAAACATAAGATGATCTCATGAGAGTCTCATATTACTCAGATATTTAAGCTTGCAACATTTAGAAAAGATTTTCAAACTGACATTGAAGTACCTGTCTTGAATCAGGATTCAGGAATGATTGCTGTTTGGCACAATGCGACGTGACTTTAAAGTTGAAATGACAGACACAGGCCATTGATAAATATACGAGTACCTACAAAACTCTTAGTAAACATATTAATACCTTAAAAAGAATTGGGACAAAGGAGCATCAGGAGAAAAAAACTCCACTCTTAACACACAAATAAAAAAAAATCCAAAGGAAAGCGATAGAGAAAATTAGAAAAGCGAATGGAAAGTCAGAACAGAAAAAAAACGAAGAAAAAAGTAAGTGGACAAAAAAAAGTCCCCAAGGCGCTTTCTTCATTTTCCAAGGAAAGTATTATAGTGCCCTCGAGAGATCAGGGCTCCTCTGTTTCTGCCCGAGATAAGGGTTGACTTGAGATTTATATGCCCTGATTTTTCTCGTGTTTACATTTCCACAGCTTGTTCAAGAGGTGTTGTTATAGTTGTCCTTGTTTACTTGTAGAAAGCTTAGAAAGTCGTCATTTGCTTCCTTGGAATGACCCAGATTACGACCTCTCATCCCTAATTCTCTGCTCATACAAAAGGACATTACCTCTTTTTTTTATAATTAAGCAAGGTCTATTGTAATAATTATGCATTGTACAATGTTAAAACCATAAATACACGAGACCTTGTTTAGACTGCTGGGGTAAAGGGACTTTTTAGTCTCATTCGATCAGGATAAACAAGGTCTATTCTATTCTATTCTATTCTATCTATAGAATATAGGTTGTATGAACTTTTTTGTCTACTAAGTTGCAATTCTGTTCCTCGTCCCAAGTTTATGAAAATACTTTCAAATTCATCTTTCAAAGAAACCAGAATGTCTTCGCTTTTATCATTAACTTTTGTTATACATCTTCTATGGTCGTTCCTGCATTGTGCATTGTTTCCAACCCTGATGGGCTTTCTTCTAGTCAGTTATTTTTACCTAAAAGTTTGCTAAGTTTTCAATTCCCACAGGTTGTCATCCAATACTTCTTTGTTAGAGGCTTGGACTCGGAGTTTTCTTTTTATTTTGTAATTTATAGCTCGATTCATTGGGAGAATATGCTGTTTGAGGTTGAAAATGGGAATGTAGGTATAATGCTGATGAAGGTATAATGAAATTGGAAGTTTTTCAAGGACCATCCATGAGTTTGTTGGTGTAATTTCAC
Source organism: Diaphorina citri (assembly GCF_000475195.1). NCBI lineage: Eukaryota > Metazoa > Arthropoda > Insecta > Hemiptera > Psyllidae > Diaphorina > Diaphorina citri. Next base: position 48,376 of record NW_007379094.1, read on the forward strand.
CAAGCTACTCAGATTAATTTACCTGGGATTCCTGGGAAACATGTGGAGCAACTGGAATGTACGTAGCGTAGAGTTCTCCCATTTTTACTGTTTCGGACCTCGAGGCTACCATCATGTTGTGTTCCAAGTTCCATGAACATTCTGCATGTGTGTTTTCCAACCGTTCCAAATGTCATCAAAATATCCAAGCGAACGTAATTTTGTTTTCTAAATCCTGAGGGAGACAACACCCACAAACGGATTGAAGTACCTGTCTTGAATCAGGATTCAGGAATGATTGCTGTTTGGCACAATGCGACGTGACTTAGTTGAAATGACAGACACAGGCCATTGATAAACATACGAGTATACCTACAGAACTCTTAGTAAACATATTAATACCTTAAAAAGAATTGGGACAAAGGAGCATCAGGAGAAAAAAACTCCACTCTTAACACACAAATAAAAAACCCAAAGGAAAGCGATAGAGAAAATTAGAAAAGCGAATGGAAAGTCAGAACAGAAAAAAAAAAACGAAGAAAAAAGTAAGTGGACAAAAAAAAGTCCCCAAGGTGCTTTCTTCCTTTTCCAAGGAAAGTATTATAGTGCCCTCGAGAGATCAGGGCTCCTCTGTTTCTGCCCGAGATAAGGGTTGACTTGAGATTTATATGCCCTGATTTTTCTCGTGTTTACATTTCCACAGCTTGTTCAAGAGGTGTTGTAGTTGTTTTTGTAAGCTTAGAGAGTCGTCATTTGCTTCCTTAGAATAACCCAGATTTTGACCTCTCATTGAAATTGAAATGGATTTATTGATCAATCAATTGTTACATTATAAATATATACAACCAATACCTAGCTATGGTACATTTGATCAAAAGTCATAAACTATCTATACTATTTATATAAATATGAAAAAAGAGGAGAGAAAGAGAAAAAGAATCAAGTAACTTGCAAACAAAATGTATTCATGTAGTTCAATATTTAATCTTCTCAATAAAAGATAGATTTAACCTTTGTTTACTTTTTCTCCCAAAAAGTCTCTCCAGGAGAGAAATAAACAATGCAGAAATAATAAAAACTCTCGTGTTCTTTTTAATCCCTCTCTTTTTTTCAAAGGTTCTAAATACAAAGGGGAAAGTGCGGGGGGAAAAAGCTGAAAATTTCATTGCAAGAGGAGTTACTTGTGAAAGGTACTGAAAGAAAAGTTTTTATGTGTAAGGGAAAAAAAGGTATTTATCATACTTAGTACTTACTTATTGCTGGGAAATGTAAACATAAACTTAACATCGATTTGAGTAATAACTCTTTTCATTTCAACCCCTACCTTATCGGGGAAAAGGGAAAGAAGAAAAGTGCTCTTGTTTTCTTCAACAATGATGTAAATGTGAGAATTTACTTCAACCAATTCGAATGATATTCCAGGTACGCTCATAAGCTATACGTATTCAAAATTTATCAGGTAAAATAATAAATGAACTTGATCGATATAGATTTATAGATTATCTTGATCGTTGGGTAAAGTCTTTACCCTAAAGACTAATTTCTCTGTAAATCCAGGCGTAAATTTTCTAGTTTCTACACGTTCATCCAGATAAGAATTTAGTTCAAGTATGTACCTACCTACATAAGATCAGCCTAATAGTGATAGAATAGCTACCTTTTAGGTATAATAAGTTCAAAGCCGCTTTGAACTAACTACAGTAAAACTTCCGTTCGTCAGAGTTATGTAGGTAGTTCTTCAATATTGTTCACAATTATCAAGATTGAATTTTTTATTTCCTTTTCCTCTCTCTCCACAAGTAGTTTTTTTATTCGAGTGCATCAAGTCGTAATAACATCCTACAAATTCCTCCTTCCCATTCCCACCCCCTCCCCATATTTCTCTCTCCCATCCCTCCCTGCCCACACCGTTTTTCAGTCAAAAGGTAATAATAGGAACAAAAATTTGCTGAGCAATATATTTTTATTATTAAAATAAATGGTCGGACGATAAAATGATTTTATATGATTATTATGTCTTAAGTCTATTTGAACATCTTCGAATGTTGAGACAGGCAAGGATTTATAATTTCAAAGTTTGTGGGGAAAATTCCGTCACCCTCCCTACCCGACGTTGCTTAACCCACGTGATAGGAGTGATGAGACTTGGCCTGTGAATCCTCTGTGATGATGACATTTCCCGTTAATTTGACTATGGACAGAAGGTCCCTGTTACAGTTCCCAGAGTTGAGAAAAATTTGCACTAGTATTGCAAAGGACACATAGGTAGCAAAAAAAATATTTTCTATAGGACCTTTCAAGTTATGTAAGAAGCTAACTTATTTAGACTCTTAACTTCTTCACGTAGACAAAAAATTAGGTACCTCTCATCAAAAGGCCATTTTAAATAGATGGTGGATTTATGAAATAAATAAGCAAAATTCGCCCTCAATGTCTGAAAATCGGTCGCCCCTGGGCCGTGTATATTAGAGCAGTAAGCAAGCAATAAGGGCCCATTTTAAACCATTTATACCTTTGCATACAAATGGCTTTTCTTTTTATTCCCCCGTGTACGTATATTAGAGCAGTAAGCAAGCAATAAGGGCCCATTTTAAACCATTTATACCTTTGCATACAAATGGCTTTTCTTTTTATTCCCGTTGAGTTTGGGTGTTTGGCACAATGCGACGTGACTTTAAAGTTGAAATGACAGACACAGGCCATTAATAAACATACGAGTACCTACAGAACTCTTAGTAAACATATTAATACCTTAAAAAGAATTGGGACAAAGTAGCATCAGGAGAAAAAAACTCCACTCTTAACACACAAATAAAAAACCCAAAGGAAAGCGATAGAGAAAATTAGAAAAGCGAATGGAACGTCAGAACAGAAAAAAAAAAAACGAAGAAAAAAGTAAGTGGACAAAAAAAGTCCCCAAGGCGCTTTCTTCCTTTTCCAAGGAAAGTATTATAGTGCCCTCGAGAGATCAGGGCTCCTCTGTTTCTGCCCGAGATAAGGGTTGACTTGAGTCCCCTTTTATTATTTTTTTTTCTTCCTTTTTCTCGGTAGGTAATAAAAATATCCTCAAGGAAAGTTCATTTTAATAAATTCTCGAAAACCTTGATGACGGTTCACGTTTTATGACCTCAACGGGAGTGTCTTTGGAAAACCTTGTTTCAAGCGGTTCCACTTTACCTTACGGATGCGTTCCGGTGAGTTTCCGGGCGCCTGCTTTTTATATTGAAAGAAAGAACCATTGAAATTGAACTTTATGTGGAATCGAATTTTAAGCACTCCAACATGCCCTCCCGAAATTTAATTTTTACCTACAGGAGTGGAAAACTGCTTTAGTAGGCTACCTACTACAAGATTTGGGTGTCAGCAAAAACACCCTGCAAAACTGGTTCTTATAGCCTTCACTGTAAGGGATCCTGGCTTCAATCATCTCAACCTGGGTATACGATAAAACATGAAATTTCGACTTTCTAAATCAACTCAAAAAGCATTTTCACTTTTTGAAAAAAAAAAAAAAAAAAAAAAAAAAAAAAAAAAAAAAAAAAAAAATCGAATTTCAAGCACTTCAACATGAACCCTAAATTTAATGTTTAGCTAAAGGAGTGGAAAACTGCTTTAGAAGGTAGTACGAAATTTGGGTGTCAGCAAAAAGTTTGGAATAAGCAAACAACCTAAAAACCCTGCAAAATTGGTTCTTATTTCTTATAGCCTTCACTGTAAGGGATCCTGGCTTCAATCATCCCAACCTGGGTATACCATAAAACATGAAATTTCGACATTCTAAATCAACTCAAAAAGCATTTTCACTTTTTGAGAAAAACCTGATATCCTCAACAACCCCAACCCACAACACCGTGAAAAAAGAGCAAGTATTCAAACGCCAAGACAGAAAAGAAGTAAAAAATCATCATCATGATAATATGCCACTATTCCACTAACGTCCAGATCAGCAGTCTAGGGTGCTAACCACTACGCCAGTGAGAATCTTCCTTATAATTCAATGTACACAAATGCAAAATGCAAGAAATTACAAACAAGGGCAAAAGTATTGCCTAGGCCGCCTGGGACAATCCCTACCATTCAATCCTAAACCCTCTCTTGGTCTACCCCGTAACTACTAATCGTCTTAACGTCTTATCGTCCCGAAACCGAATAGAGAAGGAAGACAGGATAGGAGAAAACCAGTCGTTCCGAGAACGAACTTTATCTATTCGTACAGACATCCTGTTTAAGACAAAATTTTCGAGTTCGATTCCCCCGGGCGGGAATCGAACCCGCGCCCTAGCACTTAGGCAGACACGCATCCCTCCAAGACTCCAAGCTAACTATAGGGTGGTCCTCTTTGCTTTGAAGGGACGCCGGACTCGAGAACAATGGAAACAACTTTTACAGATGTCACATATGTGTTGGGACACCCTGTATACACAGTGATGTAGGTATAGTAGGTAGTACCGCTCCGCAGCAGTTTCCATGTGGCTGATTTTCCTACCGGTTCCACTCAACTTCCATTGTTGTTTCAACTCCCCCGGAGGTATGTGTAGGTACTTAATATTTATTACTTGAAAAAAAGTAAGTACTTAATATTTATTACTAAAAAAAAAAAAAAAAAAAAAAACCCCTGGAATTTTTTTTTTTTTTCCCTTTTTTCCTATACTTCTTTGTTAGAGGCTTGGACTCGGAGTTTTCTTTTTATTTTGTAATTTATAGCTCGATTCATTGGGAGAATATGCTGTTTGAGGTTGAAAATGGGAATGTAGGTATAATGCTGATGAAGGTATAATGAAATTGGAAGTTTTTCAAGGACCATCCATGAGTTTGTTGGTGTAATTTCACCAAGCTACTCAGATTAATTTACCTGGGATTCCTGGGAAACATGTGGAGCAACTGGAATGTACGTAGCGTAGAGTTCTCCCATTTTTACTGTTTCGGACCTCGAGGCTACCATCATGTTGTGTTCCAAGTTCCATGAACATTCTGCATGTGTGTTTTCCAACCGTTCCAAATGTCATCAAAATATCCAAGCGAACGTAATTTTGTTTTCTAAATCCTGAGGGAGACAACACCCACAAACGGCAATAAAAGATACTGAAAACTGATATTACTGAGAGCAAGATATGTGTTCCAAAGTCCCACTTGAAAAACACCAAGTCTTCAATGTGATTTGCCCTTTTCTTTCCATCAATTTCCATTTACCCTTGAGGTCATAACGTAAAACGAAAGAATATTATTGGCTTTACTCTATCTCCTCTCGCCCAGCATTTTCACATTGGTGTTGTACTTCTGTATCTTTATCTACTTCAGTGTATGGGAAATAAGGGAAGATAGCCAAGCAAGGAAGGAGAGGCCCAGACAAATGAATAAGATGGAGAAGAGAGGAAGAGAAAGAGAGAGAGAGAGAGAGAGAGAGAGAGAGAGAGAGATGGTGATAAAAGAGAGAAAGAAACACTGATGAAGACAAAGGGAGAGAGGGAGAGAATAGAAACAGTAAAAGAAATAGTAGGGAAGGGAAGAAGAAATAGAAAAGGTGAAGCAAATGAGGAGAAGAAGGAATAGAGAAGAGGAGACAAAAAGAGGTTAGGAAGAGTAGGGGAGGGAGAAAAGGAGAATGAGAGGAGGGGGGGGGAGAAAAGGACAGAACAGGAGATTAGCAGAAGGAGAACAGGAGACGACAAGAGAATCGGGGAAGGAGAGGTTAGAAAACGACAGGATAGAAGAAGGAAAAAGAGATGAGGAGAAGGAGAGGGAGGAAACAAGAAGACAGGAGACTAGGGGAAGAAGGGGAAAGGACAGGTGGAGGATAGGAAGAAGAGTTAGGAGGAGGAGGAGGAGGATGAGAAAGGGTTGGGAAAGGACAAGACAGAGGAGAAGTAGAAAACGAGAAGACAGGAGAAGAGGAGGTTAGAAAAGGACAGGTGGAGGATTGTGAGAAGAAAATAAGAGAAGAGTAGGAAGAGGAGTAAGAGGAGGAGGAGGAAGAGAAGAAGGAGGAGGAGAGGGAGGTTGGGAAAGGACAAGACAGAGGAGGGACAGGGTGGTTATGAGGGAGTCATTATTACCTTTCTCGGTGGAAGGGTTATGGCTTATGGCATAAAGAGAAGGAGGAGGAGGAAGAGAAGAAGGAGGAGGAGGAGGAGAGGGAGGTTAGGAAAGGACAAGACAGAGGAGGGACAGGGTGGTTATGAGGGAGTCATTATTACCTTTCTCGGTGGAAGGGTTATGGCTTATGGCATAACTGTTCGTAATGAAGACATTTGCAAAGGTTGTAATTTTTTACGATTATCATAAGCACGTTCTCTTTACTTTTTTTTCTCTCCATTTTATTCTCTTTTTTCCTTCTTCCTCCTTCCTTCCCTCCCTCCCTCCCTCCCTCTCTCTCTCTTCCCCCCTCCTTTTTGTCTGTGCGGAATTCTTATGCAAATAGATATATAGATGCGTACGTAGATGTCATTTCGGTATGGTGTAACAAGAAATTAATATTTCCTCTCAACGCGAAAAAAAAACTTGTAGGTCATCATCATTGACTAAAGGCATTGCCTTGTCGGTGTAGCCACTGTTCAAAACTTGTAGATAGTTGAATTAAAAATGGGAACAGACACATAACACATCCAAAGGAAGGTCCCTGACTGAATTGGACTTTGTCCTGTAAGGCTGGCCATTCACTATCAGGTAGACCTGACAGGTACGGCTGAAAAGGTCCGCCTGTCAGGTCTACCTGATAGTGTATGGTGGCAATAATAAATCTCTGGGGCAATCTGTCAGGTTTATCTGATAGTTTATGGCCGGCTTAATGGAGTCGAACTCCGCCACAATAAAGAGGATAGCTACTAAATTGTCCTAACGAGGCTGAGTGCACCCCGAACTAAAAACATAGAGCCGAAATAACTTCGAATTCCCCGGGAATCGAACAATATTTGCAGTAATATTTTTGAAGGCAGAATAGAGGGCAAAAAAGCAAGAGGACGACCGAGAAAGAACTACTTCCAAGACATCCTATTAACTTGTAGGTAGTTGAATTAAAAATGGGAACAGACTATAACACATCCAAAGGAAGGTCCTTGACCGAATTGGACTTTGTCCTGTAAGGCTGGCCATTCACTATCAGGTAGACCTGACAGGTGCGCCTGAAAAGGTCCGTCTGTCTAGTCTACCTAATAGTGTATGGCGACAATAATAAGTCTCTCAGGCAACCTGTCAGGTCTATCTGATAGTTTATGGCCGGCTTAATGGAGTCGATCTCCGCCACAATAAAGAGGGTAGCTACTAAATTGTCCTAACGAGGCTGAGTGCACCCCGAACTAAAAACATAGAGCCGAAATAACTTCGAATTCCCCGGGAATCGAACCCGGGACCTCCGGCGTACAAGTCTAGTGTGATACCCACTCGCCCACGGAGGCTACTCTGAAAAATTTAAATCTTGCTCAATAATGAGTCAACCTAGGAGTATACCATCCATATTAGTCACTCACCATCCATATACGTTAAAAAGTAATTGATTTTTTTTTTTTTTTTTTTTTTTTTTTTTTTTTTTTTTTTTTTTAAAATACTATTAGGATGAGCAAAAAACTCGGTACCCCTAGAATCCCCGGATATACGGCCCTGCGAATGACCCTATGTAAGAAAACTAAACCTTTGGTGTCATAAACTAGTGTACTTTATGAGACTTTATGACTTCCTATTGTTCTATGGCTGCTACATCGTGTTAAAATGTATGGAAATACATACGTATGTAGGTACAGTCGTGGATGTACTATACAGTATGGCCAAGAAGGATTGATTAAGAAATGGGAGAGAATTGCAAAAGAAGCACTCATTTATGTTAATGGGTTCTTTTTTTTTCGGGATGACAACAAACAGGGTGGCTTGAAGGCGATTATGTGTGGTTATTCTTTTTGATTTGGTTACATGTTCAAGGTGGATGTACCTTTGTACCACAGCTAAGTGGTAGATAGGTACTACTCAACTCTCATCTAGCTCGATGTGTTTCAGGCTGTTTTTACCTAATGCTTGTCACTTCCATTTCATTGGCTTTTGAAGTCAATATTTTTCGTTACACTTACGTGATCTACAAAGAATCCTGGGAGCATCAAAGGTTATTGAACACGATTGCCCTAAGATCATATGCTAAATGCAATAGAAAATGTTGGTTGAAGGATGTCTTGGGGCCTCGCATACCTGTCCGAATCACATCATTTCTCAGCAGAATCAAAAATTTGGCATTTATAAAATCCATACGTAAATATGGTGCGAGTCTTTTGACACACCCTGTACATAGGATTGCACGAGCCATATTTACGATTATTGTTATTTTGGCACTTGCAAAATTCTTGATGTTTTTTTTTTTACGACTATACCTTCTAATGACATCCGGTAGCCGGAGGTACAGCCGGTTCGACTTCCGGACCTGGTTCCTTTCTTTTCGAATAATACGAGTATGCCACTAACGTCCAGATCCGCAGTCTAGGGTGCTAACCACTACGCCAGTGAGAATCTTCCTTATAATTCAATGTACACAAATGCAAAATGCAAGAAATTATAAACAAGGGCAAAAGTATTGCCTAGGCTGCCTAGGACAATCCCTACCATTCAATCCTAAACCCTCTCTTGGTCTACCCCGTAACTACTAATCGTCTTATCGTCCCGAAACCGAATAGAGAAGGAAGACAGGATAGGAGAAAACCAGTCGTTCCGAGAACGAACTTTATCTATTCGTACAGACATCCTGTTTAAGATAAAATTTTCGAGTTCGATTCCCCCGGGCGGAAACTGAACCCGCGCGCCCAGCACTTAGGCAGACACGCATCCCTCCAAGCTAACTAGGGTGGTCCTCTTTGCTTTGAAGGGACGTCGGACTCGAGAATAATGGAAACAACTTTTCCAGATGTCACATATGTGTTGGGACACCCTGTATACACAGTGATGTATGTATAGTAGGTGCTCATTGGGAGAATAGAAAATGGCGCTTATTACAGGAAACACCACTGCTTTTAGGATTGGTCTCACAGTGTTGGAAAGATTGGGAGTTAAAACCTTTTGGACGTCCAGAAGCAATATCTGGGATCCTTTCATGGCCCAAGTGTCTTTACTGGTAATTTCAAAAATGAAGAAATGTCGCCTGTATAGTAACAGTTAGGTTTCTTCACAAGAGTCTACATACCACCAATAACAGGTAAACTGGTAGAGTTCCCTATTAATGTTGGAAGCCTCCACCTCCATCATAAAACACAACTTTTCCGGTGATGGGAACAAGTTTCACAAGATTCTTCAAGTTTTCTTCCCTGGGGACAATTGGCGCCGGTTGTAGGTTGTAGAGTTCCCTATTAATGTTGGACGCCTCCACCTCCACCATAAAACACAACTTTTCCGGTGGAACACAAGTTTCACAAGATTCTTCAAGTTTTCTTCCCTGGGGACGATTGGCGCCGATAATATGAAACCCTCATGTCAATGGGTTAAAATAAAAAGGAGACAAGGAGTTAAACGGAAGAGGGGGAGAACGAAGGGGTTAAAAGGGAGAAGGAGACGAAGGGGAGAGACAAGATTGAGGGAGACCGAGAGGATGACAGATGGGAAGGGGACTAGGATATAAGGGAAGATAGCCAAGCAAGGAAGGAGAGAGCCATCAGACAAATGAATAAGATGGAGAAGAGAGGAAGAGGAAGAGAAAGAGAGATGGTGATAAGAGAGAGAGAGATGGTGATAAAAGAGAGAAAGAAACACTGATGAAGACAAAGGGAGAGAGAATAGAAACAGTAAAAGAAATAGTAGGGAAGGGAAGAAGAAATAGAAAAGGTGAAGCAAATGAGGAGAGGAAGGGATAGAGAAGAGAAAAAGAGGTTAGGAAGAGTAGGGGAGGGAGAAAAGGAGAATGAGAGGAGTTAAAGAGGGGGGGGGAGAAAAGGACAGAACAGGAGATTAGCAGAAGGAGAACAGGAGACGACAAGAGAATCGGGGAAGGAGAGGTTAGAAAACGACAGGATAGAAGGAAAAAGAGATGAGAAGGAGAGGGAGGAAACAAGAAGATAGGAGACTAGGGGAAGAAGGGGAAAGGACAGGTGGAGGATAGGAAGAAGAGTTAGGAGGAGGAGGATGAGAAAGGGTTGGGAAAGGACAAGACAGAGGAGGAGTAGAAAACGAGAAGACAGGAGAAGAGAGGAAAAGGAGGTTAGAAAAGGACAGGTGGAGGATTGTGGGAAGAAAATAAGAGAAGAGAAGAGAAGGAAGAGGAGGAGGAGGAAGAGAAGGAGGAGGAGAGGGAGGTTAGGAAAGGACAAGACAGAGGAGGGACAGGGTGGTTATGAGGGAGTCATTATTACCTTTCTCGGTGGAAGGGTTATGGCTTATGGCATAACTGTTCGTAATGAAGACATTTGCAAAGGTTGTAATTTTTTACGATTATCATAAGCACGTTCTCTTTACTTTTTTTTCTCTCCATTTTATTCTCTTTTTTCCTTCTTCCTCCTTCCTTCCCTCCCTCCCTCTCTCTCTCTTCCCCCCTCCTTTTTGTCTGTGCGGAATTCTTATGCAAATAGATAGATGCGTACGTAGATGTCATTTCGGTATGGTGTAACAAGAAATTAATATTTCCTCTCAACGCGAAAAAAAAAAAAGTAGGTCATCCCAAGAATGCTAAAAGAAAGAATCACCTCGTCTAGACTTTGGATACATAAAAAATGGTCATTTAAAAAAGTTAAAAAAAATATTTAAAAGAGGGAGGGCGAAAAAGAAAAGAACCATTAAATTAAAATTAATTAATCTATTAAATTAAATAAAAAGGTAATTATAAAATTGAGAAGTAATAAAATATAAATAATATCAATTAAGGAAAAGACATTAAACTTTTTTTTTTTTTTCCTCCAAAGGAAGAATTAAATGCCATAAAAATATCTATGCATAACTTTGAAGACATTATAGGTGGAGGAGACAGTTAGGGGAGGGCTCAATGAACATTATATCTGTTAAACACGTCCACTGAACTTTAACGGTAAGAAGTATAATGGCACACAGCACAAAATTTTCACAAAGGACTTTTTTTTTTCAGGAGGTAGAGGGAACTGTAGGTAACTGCTAAGGTCTTATCGTCCCAAAATCAAATAGAAAAGGAAGGCAGGATCGCAGTTCCGAGAAAGAACGTTATCCGTTCAGGATAAAATCCGCCCCGGGCGGGAATCGAACCCGCGCCTTAGCGCTTACAAGTTACACAAAATCTGAGCTTCATACACTTAGGGGTAAGAATATACAGGAGGTTTGATAGAGGGAACTCTAACTGCTAAGGTCTTATCGTCCCAAAATCAAATAGAAAAGGAAGACAGGATCGCCGTTCCGAGAAAGAACGTTATCCGTTCAGGATAAAATCCGCGCCGGGCGGGAATCGAACCCGCGTCCTAGCGCTTGCAAGTTACACAAAATCTGAGCTTCATACACTTAGGGGTAAGAATATAAGAATACAACATGGCTAAAGCTACGACTAAAAGTCAAAAGATCAACAACACCCATTAAAGTGATTAAAGTAAAGGTAAATGTTTCAAGACCAGAGGTTAGAGAGACAAGAGCTTTGAAGAGCACTAGAATATTCAAGGGACTTATTGTGGCAGGAGGTTTGATAGAGGGAACTGTAACTGCTAAGGTCTTATCGTCCAAAATCAAATAGAAAAGGAAGACAGGATCGCCGTTCCGAGAAAGAACGTTATCCGTTCAGGATAAAATCCGCCCCGGGCGGGAATCGAACCCGCGGTCTAGCGCTTACAAGTTACACAAAATCTGAGCTTCATACACTTAGGGGTAAGAATATAAGAATACAACATGGCTAAAGCTACGACTAAAAGTCAAAAGATCAACAACACCCAGTATTAAAGTAAAGGTAAATGTTTCAAGACCAGAGGTTAGAGAGACAAGAGCTTTGAAGAGCACTAGAATATTCAAGGGACTTATTGTGGAAAGGTAAATGTTTCAAGACCAGAGGTTAGAAAGACAAGAGCTTTGAAGAGCACTAGAATATTCAAGGGACTTATTGTGGGTACTTTTACCTTTCTCTCACAAAATCGTGGGAGAAAACAAAAAGAAAAGGCAAAGATCCCAGATCATTATCATTAGGTAAATGAGATAACTTATTACTGTGAGAGGGAGAACTCTCCAGGAGGGAAAAAAGGGAGAAATTCCTAAAAGGGAGAAATCCCTAAAGAAAGAGAACTAAGAGCTTTTTTTCTCTAAACCTCTTCTGGCCCTAGTAACTCATATCTCAAACTTCCCTTCAAAATTGTAAATTTGTAAAGATATCTACATACTTATGTATCTACAGAAGAAGTACAGAGGTTTCAGATTCATATCAAAATTACGAGTACAAAGTTTTTTTAGGACTAGAAAATCTAGAAATGTACGGGAGGGAGAAAAGGGAGAAATCCATAGGAGGGAGAAAGGGAGGGACGAGAAAGAGAACCAAGAGCTTTTTTCTCTAAACCTCTTCTGGCCCTAGTAACTCATATCTCAGACTTCCCTTCAAAATTGTAAATTTGTAAAGATATCTACATACTTATCTACAGAAGAAGTACAGAGGTTTCAGATTCATATCAAAATTACGAGTACAAAGTTTTTTTAGGACTAGAAAATCTAGAAATCTACCTTACACCCGAGCGGAGCAACCTCACCGATGTGCTGTCGCCACGATATTGCCACATTTGTCACACGAGCACCCAACAGGTTAATGACATCGCAAATGAAGAGGTAATACAATAAACTAGGAGCCAGGGGAAGGAAAAGAGGAGAGGGAAGAGGGAGTAAAGGAAGAAAGGGAGGAGATAAAGTAATTAACGGGTACGGCGGAAGGGGCGAAAAATTTGCATTTTGAGGTAAAAATCTACATATCGGAAGGGAAAATTTTATGTTAATAAGGGTAAGGAACCTGCGGAAGGAAGAAAGCAGCAAAAAATCCCGATAAAATGGGTGAGATCAGAGGATGAAGAAAAGAAAATGTTCGAAAAGTAAGGAATGCGCGCAACCGCGGCAGGTTGCAATAGAGTGAAGAACTAAGAAGGGAGGTTAGGAATGGAGAACAATTTGATTTAATTTTGGTGCTTGAAGAATGGATAGGGGATAGAGAGGGAGTGGAGAGAGGCAATTAGGTTCCGTTGCGGATGGGGGGAGAGAGGTGGAAGGAGAAAAAAAGGTAATTTGAAATTTTAGGCACGTTTTTTTTGTCGGGCGGTTTTCCACCAAAATTAATATATCAGCTTGGTGGTGGAGAATATGTGAAGTATTTTTATTATTATTGATTATTATTTATCATTAATCATGATCGTGATTTTTACCTCGCATTAGTAAAATTTTCATGAAATTTTTTTGACATTTCAGGAACATTCTAAAAGGGAGGAGAAGAAAGAGAAGGAAGAAGAAGAAAAAGGAGAGCATCATCTCGAGTTTTTTAATACCCAAAGAAAGAAAATCATGAAAACCTTGATTCTTTGAACAAACCTTTGAAAATTGTCTGAAGGGGAAGTAGAAAGTATTTATAATGGAACAAGGAAGGACCTATTTATACCTATACAAATCTGCATACAAAATGAATTTTAAGAAGGGATGAAAATCTAGGTATTTTCATTTTCCACATTGTGGAGAACGAATGAGAGTGAGAGCAGAGGAGAAGGGAGAGGGAGACGAGGGGGCGAAAATAAAAAGAACAAAATAGGTACTGAAAAGATTACGGAGTGCCCCCACTGACCTTTGCGGATTGTGAGAACAAGAAAAAGGCGGGGAATCTTCGCGAGAGACGATGAAAAAAAGGGAAGAAAAGGGGAAAAAAGGAGCAAAAGGATTTAAATATTTCCCTTTCAGAGGATCTTTAGTGCTCAAAATAGCTCGCCAGGAGAGGAGTCCTGTTTATATTCCTTCTTTAGGTTTTTATCCCCCCGCGCTCTCGCGTTATTTAACCTCTTTTTTATTTTCATTGTTGAGTGGAAAAGCGGCTCTAACAAGACTCATACAAAGAGACAAAGGTCGATTTGATAGCAGATGGCCTGACAGAACAAAAATCAAGTACAGACTCTCCAGTAAATAGGTATGAACTTTGGAGACCCGAAGGACAACTTTAAACATGGAGAACAACATGGAGTCACCTACTAAGAGCATGGACGCGGCACACAAGGGATCAGGAAGAGACCGCCTTAACATACTAAGAGCAAAAAGAAGGTCAAGGGTTGCGCCGCAGGTAATTTTTTTCTTCGTTTGTCAAGTTATTTTACAAAATACACAAACTGGCGCACCATGCCTTTTTGACCAAACGATAGTGAGGTCTTAAGATTAAAGTCTACGAAATTTGCACCTATGAATGTTTTAAAATCGGAAAACTGGCAATTTTTCAGCCGCTGAGCCGCCTACCAATCTGTCCCAATGGTTTTCTCTTTTGTCTACTTTTCGCCCTCTTCTTCATCAGTTTCGTTTTTATTATTTTTATCACCTTCGTTTGCATACATGAACGTGGGATTCTTCGTTTTATGACGTCATCAAACGGAGATATGAAAAGTTGAGAAATATTTCTGTCACGCTGAACGGGGAGAAATAGAGAAAACGAGATTAGCCAGCGCAGGGGCTATGGCAGGCTGATTGCAACAGTTATGTACCGATGGATCTCTGAAGATAAGCAACATTACGCGTGGATGGTACACGGATGGGTGACCATAATATGTGCTCTTCCTGGGCCGACTCAGGCTGAGCGAGGTTAATGTGAAGTGGGTAGCTTGTCGTCGGATGGAGAGTAAATGTAAAATAAATGCAGTTTCTTTGTGTTATTATGTCACAACTTTGGTGCTCACTGCAGCATTGTAGGATTTTCCCAATATCTCAATAATCAATGTGAAGTGGGTAGCTTGTCGTCGGATGGAGAGTAAATGTAAATTAAATACAGTTTCTTTGTGTTAATATGTCACAACTGTGGTGCTCACTGCAGCATTGTAGGATTTTCCCAATATCTCAATAATCCTAAAATCCAATGTTTACCTACCATGCTGGCACCGGTCGCTATGCGCATTTATATGCCATAGCTACTCATTTTCCTCACGAGGCTGAGTGGGCCCCGCAACAGCCAGTCTTTTTTTTTTTTTTTTTAAGTGATGAGTGTTCCACCGCCGTTTTTATTTTGTAGCAATGGAACAACTGTTACATTAGACGCTACATTAAGCACTGATGGGGAATTAAAGTTGAAAATTGCATTTCACCAACCTCCGTTAAGACATTTCTTCGATCAATTCACCCTAAAGAAGAAGAAAAAAAAACTCGTTTTTGATTATTCTTTTAACGGATTTTCAAATATTGTGCACGTTTGGTTACGTTTAGTTGAAATCTAAGACACAACATTTTCCATAGATATAGTTAATTTTCGAGCCATATAGTAGATGGTAATATTATAAAATAAATTGAAGTGTAAAGCTATTTTCAAAAAACGCAAAAACGTTTTGAAAAACGTCAATTTCGAATTGACCCAGAAAAACGGTCATTATATTCGGATTCAGCTATCTTGAAAAGACTAAAAGACTAGTGTAATAGCAAGATAAATGTATCTATTTTATGTTCTAGTTCAATTGGATATTATAAAGTGCAGAAAATGTGGCGAAGAGGTTACACAAACAAGATTGGAGTCATATTTGAGCGCTCTGGAATTCATTGAAGCTCAATTAGACAGAATGAAACACACATCATGTATCCTTTAGTAACCATTTAGAGTAGCGATTCTGAACGGGGGCGATTTCCGATTTCTGGGGGCGAAAAGAGAACTGGTCAAGACCGAACAACATTAGAAGTGGGTTTTGAATCCATCCACAGCGGACAATCCTTGGTCCCTGAATCTATTCAAAAATCATTGATGGACATCAAGTATGATGTTGAAAAGAAGCTCTGTTCAATTCGTATGAGTATGAAAAGTTCTGGCCTCAAGGAAAAGAAACTTGTCGAGACCTATGGAATAAGGCCAAGTGGTTATTACTTGCCTTTCCAACAACATACCTGTTTGAGAAGGGCTTCAGTGCAGTGACACATTTCTATATATATGTACAGGGTGGTTCGTGATTTGCGAACCACGCTTATATCTCAGAAACGGCTGGGAATTAAGGAATGAAATAAAAGGCATCGTGTAGATGAAATTTTGATGATTAAAATGGCTTTTTTTAAATTTGCAATTTTTTTTGCAAAATGGCCCATTTTTTGCCAAATATAGGTCACTCTTATGGGAACCCCTATTTTTTATTTAATTTTTGGAATCAGCATAAAATTTTAATTGAAAAATTTTTCACTCGAAAAAATTTGCTCTACAAAAATTTGCACAAATCGCGATTTTGTGTGCGTCAGTGACCCCAGATTTGATGAACAACGCAGTTGGTCCTGAGTTAGAGCGAACAATGCGTTACTGTGTACAAAGAAATGGATCTCATTTTGAACAGCTTTTATAAATTTGTTTGTTGTTGTTGATTGTTGTTGAAATAGTTAAGTGAATAATACAAAAACTAAAGAAATAATTAAGAAATTGTTTTTCTTTCTCACAGTGTACAGAATTTTTGTAGAGCAAATTTTTTCGAGTGAATACATTTTTTCAATTAAAATTTTATGCTGATTCCAAAAATTAAATAAAAAATGGGGGTTCCCATAAGAGTGACCTATATTTGGCAAAAAATGGGCCGTTTTGCAAAAGAAATTGCAAATTTAAA
Source organism: Diaphorina citri (assembly GCF_000475195.1). NCBI lineage: Eukaryota > Metazoa > Arthropoda > Insecta > Hemiptera > Psyllidae > Diaphorina > Diaphorina citri. The sequence continues at coordinate 65,037 of NW_007379094.1, forward strand.
AAAAGCCATTTTAATCATCAAAATTTCATCTACATGATGCCGTTTATTTCATTCCTTAATTCCTAGCCGTTTCTGAGATATAAGCGTGGTTCGCAAATCACGAACCACCCTGTATAAACCCCGAAAACTTCAAATTTGATGATTTTACTTGGACTTTGGAATCACCAACCTTCAGGTCCATAGCGCTTAAGGAGCGTGGTAGCGCTCCGCCCCACCACGTCAAGGAAGTTTGACCGCGCTATAACAACTACATCCCCGAGGTTGGCGCAGTGCCGCAAAAGGGGCATAGAGTTCCTTTGCTTTGCAACTGTGCTTTGCAGCTCATGCTTGCAACTCTGGTATCTACATATCATATTGAACACCCAGTATATCGGGCACATTTGGATCATGTAGTCTAACACCAACCTGGTTCTCATGTCCTCAACGTACTGTGACGTCATCACCAGAAGAATAAGCAATACACACGGTATATGAAGACGTAAAACTACAATGCACTCTAATAATTAATTCAATAAAATCTTATACATATTAATGTACGTTCATACTCCATAGTAACATAATAATTATATATATTACTATATTAATACGAGTATATGTATAACTGTGTACATAAAATATGTACTCGTATAATAATCGTGTCAAGCACAACACTTGAAACAACATTTACCAGCCTTCCCTTACGTAGAAGGTTAGGTCCTCCAGTAAAACGTTAGAAGTCCAGGTTTAATTTCTTGATGGAGTAGGTACTTGACAACAAAAACTTAAAAATGTGTGCTAGGACTTATTCTCATGAGGACAAATGAAGACTTGAAAAGGCGGATCATAAGCAATAAGTAAAAGTAAATAAAAACTCAGATGACTACAAGAATACAAGAAGCTGTGGTCATGAAGTAGCAGTTGGCACAAAGATTCAAGTTAGATTTAGGTAGATAACGGAACGCAACGCAACGTAACTGAAGGGTCTTCAAAGATGTCATTCCATTGGGCCGGGAAAAAGAAAATGTCAAAATGAATTTAATAATTGAGAGGAAGCATCAAAATATTATCATAAACTCATTATTATCGGATAATAATTAGATGAAGTTTCATACATTTTACATCTGAGAAACTCAGAGTGTCTCAGAAATCACATAGTGTTGCGTCTTGGAAATTAAATTCTATCAATTAACACTTTCAACATTTTACATCTGAGAAACTCAGAGTGTCTCAGAAATCACATAGTGTTGCGTCTTGGAAATTAAATTCTATCAATTAACACTTTCAAATTAATTCCATTGTTGTTTTGTGTACCACGTCACATAAACATTTGATTATAAAATCATCTTAATGATGTCATTTTGTTTGTATAATAACTTCCTATAATATCTAGACATTTTACTTATAGACGCATAAGTTGTTATGTCCTGATTGTCCTGAGAATATGACCTTTAAAATTTGAATACTCTCTGATCTATTTTTGTTAATTTTAAATATCGTTTCATTCTGTCTAGGTCTAAGTAATTTTTGATAAAGGGTTAATGACGATTTTACATCTGAGAAACTCAGAGTGTCTCAGAAATCACATATTGTTGCGTCTTGGAAATTAAATTCTATCAATTAACACTTTCAAATTAATTCCATTGTTGTTCTGTGTACCACGTCACATAAACATTTGATTATAAAATCATCTTAATAATGTCATTTTGTTTGGATAATAACTTCCTATAATATCTAGACATTTTACTTATTTTGATCCGGACCGGAGGAACAAATTATGTTGGTGAAACAATTAATATAGGAAGACGCATAAGTTGTCCTGAGAATATGACCTTTAAAAATTGAATACTCTCTGATGTATTTTTGTTAATTTTAAATATCGTTTCATTCTGTCTAGGTCTAAGTAATTTTTGATAAAGGGTTAATGACATAAGATAAGTCTTCAAAGCTTTAATTCAATTCTACACTGCAGAATCTTATTAAGAGAGAAATTACAAGTATTAACTTAACTTCTTGACACTGTTTCCTCCTTCGGGATCTGGAAGACGGGACATTAGGAGTGTAATTCTGTAATTACGAATCTGCAGGTACAGGTTGTTGAATCTGAATCGTTATTGAGTAGATTCTTCCCATAGAATTCTAAATTGATTTAGGTTCAACCACAACCGAGACTTGAACCTTATCTCTCCAGATTATGAGTCCAACGTTCTACCTCCAGGATATTGGGGATCAATTAATTAATTAATCAATCATGATGCACCTGAGGAAGAAGATATTAAGCATTTTCCTAGGGATGAAATTTCAAAATCTCCAATCCTGGTTGCCACTAATTCATTAAAGGGGAAATAGTGACAATTTATTACTTTCATTAGAT
>NW_007379094.1:67834-68345 GCF_000475195.1 Diaphorina citri
CTAATTAATTCAATAAAATCTTATACATATTAATGTACGTTCATACTCCATAGTAACATAATAATTATGTATATTACTATATTAATACGAGTATATGTATAACTATGTACATAAAATATGTACTCGTATAATAATCGTGTCAAGCACAACACTTGAAACAACATTTAACAGCCTTCCCTTACGTAGAAGGTTAGGTGCTCCAGTAAAACGTTGAAAGTCCAGGTTTAATTTCTTGATGGAGTAAGTACTTGACAACAAAAACTTCGAAATGTGTGCTAGGACTTATCCTCATGAGGACAAATGAAGACTTGAAGAGGCGGATCGTAACCAATAAGCAATAAGTAAAAGTTATAAATATAAACTCAGATGACTACAAGAATACAAGAAGCTGTGGTCATGAAGTAGCAGTTGGCACAAAGATTCAAGTTAGATTTAGATAACGGAACGCAACGCAACGTAACTGAAGGGTCTTCAAAGATGTCATTCCATTGGGCCGGGAAAAAGAAAATGT
>NW_007379095.1:0-3960 GCF_000475195.1 Diaphorina citri
CTACGTATTATTTTGAGGCTTCACACACGGGACCAGAGCTGGATGTTGATAATACCAATACCCATATGTCATACAATAGGTACAATCCTGATTCAGTATGAACTTCACTGGGGGGGGCAAGGGGGATCCAGTGGATGAAGGGTGAAGGATCTTCCAGATTCTACATTCCTTTTGGATATCGCGATGTGGATGGTTTCATCATTTTTTGCAGCTCCAAGAATTGTACCACACTCTAAAGCCCTGTGAGTATAGCACAGTAAGCACAATTCCTGGAGCTACCTACAGCGGAGGACAACCGAGATTGACATGGACATGAACACACCGCTACAACATACAACAATTTATCTGCAATGTCGATTTGTCCATTCAATTTCAGTAGATCACGTCTTAACACAGAGACCTTATGGGGGTATCATGTCTAAAGGAATCACCAACGAAATCCCTCAAACTACCAGACACCACATCTGCTATGAATCAGCAATTCCGGACATGGAAGAAACATATTGTTGCTCAAATACAATACCAATACCTAATAAAAATATATAATATAAAACAATATATTACACGCGGTACAAATTCCCAGTCATTCAACTTTACGAGCACTCTTCTTCAACCTCGCCGAGGTTTGACAGAGGGAACTTTAACTGCTATGGTCTTATCGTCCCGAAATCGAGGAGAGAAGGAAGACAGGATAGGAGAAAGCCAGCCGTTCCGAGAACGAACATTATCCCATCAGGATAAAATCCGCCCCGGGCGGGAATCGAACCCGCGGCCTAGCGCTTACAAGGCAGACGTACTACCAACTGAGCTAACTAGGCTGGCTTACAGAGGTTTACAGTTTAGTATAACAATATTCATCGATACCCTAACTACTGAGGTTTGATGTTACAATATTCGTCGACAGGTACCTACCTACTACCTACTCTATATCGGTGATAATGATAGTGTTTGTTTTTCTTCAACACAGGTACCTACAACCTATAATCTTCCGTCTTCACACCCAACAGGAACACCTTACAAGGAGGTGAATTTTCCAAGCAGGGCCCTCACGGACCTTGAAGAGTTTTTCTTGGGCCCCACCCCTATCATCATGTGCATAGCGCGTGGTGCATCATTATCATTATGTCCCTAATGTCCATCATATTCCAACTTCACACCTATATCTATCCATCTACATAATATATTCGAATAATATTGATGGGCACCTCCAATATACATAATGTAAACAGGAGGGCGTGGGTTCAATTCCAGCCGAGGTGTGGAATTTTATCCTCAATATAATTTGAGAATTTGACCACAATAATAGTAGTGGTAGCCTACTGCTGGACTAAAGGGACTTTTCAGTACTATGCGAGCACTGTTATTAATATCGTCCAACCTTTGCCCCACCAAGTCAAGACCAAGGCCTACACAATGGGCCATTTTCAAGCTCTTCTTTGTCATATTTTACAAGCTGTTTGCCTTTGTTAGACGAAATGCATGATTTTTCATTCGAACTTTGGACTGATCGCATCAGTCATAGCATTTATTTTTGGATATGAATTCGTTACCACGGATATACATATGTACAATTGTACAATGTGTGATTCACCTCCTAATGTTGACGATCTTAATGAATCAGTTCAGTTTTATCTCCTGACGTTTTCAAGTGGCAGTTATTCCGCAAACAAGTTATGAATGGCATCTGCGGTGCTTCTTCTTATTCTTCCTTCTTCTTGATCTTGGTCTTCTTCTTCTTCTTGTTTTTGTTCTTGTTCTTATTCATCATCTCCTTCTTCTTCTTCTTGATCTTAATGAATCAGTTCAGTTTTATCTCCTGACGTTTTCAAGTGGCAGTTATTCCGCAAACAAGTTATGAATGGCATCTGCGGTGCCTCTTCTTATTCTTCCTTCTTCTTGATCTTGGTCTTCTTCTTCTTGTTTTTGTTCTTGTTCTTATTCTTATTCATCATCTCCTTCTTCTTCTCGTTGTAATCGTGAGCTTTGTGCCAGATATGACAAGAACCATGCAGACTCAGGACTCACAGAACCGTTGTATCTTTGTTCTTCATGCGAGAGCAAGTTGGTTGTTGTGTACTTGTTTTCATCATTACCTTGGAATCACGTTCGGTGCAGTTATTATGTTTCAAGTTTCTGTGAAGTTCGGTACGTTAGGATAATGGGGTATGGTACGGTACGGGTTTCAGATCTGCGTGATTACGAGAGGGGCCGGGGCGGGGTACAAGCATGATTTATGAGAAAGGTCGTCGCCTTGTTGGAAGTGTCCAGGGACATTACCTGGCACCCTGGCAGAAATAAGGTGTTTCTACCTTCCTGAATTTGACGCAATATGTAGCAGCGTTTTATTAAACGCACGTGCTTTCTGATCTTACCCAAACAACTTTGTTGGCTTGGAAAGATTTTCACCTCGTTTTCACATATGTCAATATGAAAAAGCCTGAAAGATTTGAAGGTTTTTACAATTTATAAATCATAATTGTCTCCATCAAAAGTGGACTGTTCGTTGTTAAACGCACGTGCTTTCTGATCTTACCCAAACAACTTTGTTGGCTTGGAAAGATTTTCAACTCGTTTTCACATATGTCAATATGAAAAAGCCTGAAAGATTTGAAGGTTTTTACAATTCATAAATCATTATTGTTTCCATCAAAAGTGGACTGTTCGTTGAAAAAAAAAAGTAGAAAGAAATAAAAGAATAGCGCCACGCGCTTAGTCAAGAATTGAACTTTTTTCTATTCATGAATCTTTTTCTCTTTCAAAGAAGAAGAAATACATAGAAAGAACGAAAGAACATGGGTTGTTTTTATTATTATGTATTTATCTCTACTACTAGTTTCCAGATCTCGCGGATGCTGCCTGTGCCTATAGTTGTTAAGAGTTGCTTGAGAGTTCAAAAACCTTCTCTATACTCTAACATCACTAGTAGAAATAGAAACTGTACTGAGTATACAACATGTGAAGTACGAAATGTACTAAGTATACAACATGTGAATTTTACATGAATAAAAAACCGTTGTTTTTATTATTATGTATTTATCTCTACTACTAGTTTCCAGATCTCGCGGATGCTGCCTGTGTCTATAGTAGTCGGGCTAGAGTTGTTAAGAGTTGCTTGAGAGTTCAAAAACCTTCTCTATACTCTAAACATCACTAGTAGAAATAGAAACTGTACTGAGTATACAACATGTGAAGTACGAACTGTACCAAGTACAACATGTGAATTTTACTTGAATAGCTAGAGTTGTTAAGAGTTGCTTGTTGCTTGAGAGTTCAAAAACCTCCTCTATACTCTAACATCACTAGTAGAAATAGAAACTGTACTGAGTATACAACATGTGAAGTACGAACTGTACTAAGTACAACATGTGAATTTTACTTGAATAAAAAACATGTCAAATGAACCCTATACTGATTAAAACATGTGAAATGAGGGCTGTACGAAGTAAAACATGTGAAATGAGGGCTGTACGAAGTAAAACATGTGAAATGAGGGCTGTACGAAGTAAAACATGTGAAATGAGGGCTCTATGAAGTAAAACATATGAAATGAGGGCTGTACGAAGTAAAACATGTGAAATGAGGGCTGTACTAATGTACAACATGTGAAGTAAAGGCCGAAGTTCAACATAAAGTGCACTTGTGTAAGGAACTATAAAGCTACAAAGGCAACCACCGCCACAAGCCAAGGCCTTTTCACCCCATACCCACACAAGCAAAGGCTCTTAGTCTTTATGAAGGATTTTCCACAGCATTTTCTGAAAATATCTTCACTCAAAGGGGTTTAAGTTCAACATAAAGTGCACTTGTGTAAGGAACTATAAAGCTACAAAGGCAACCACCGCCACAAGCCAAGGCCTTTTCACCCCATACCTACGCAAGCAAAGGCTCTTAGTCTTTATATGAAGGATTTTCCACAGCATTTTCTGAGAATATCTTCACTCAAAGGGGTTTGCCGCCGCC
>NW_007379095.1:5029-6834 GCF_000475195.1 Diaphorina citri
AAAACAAAAAAACCTTAAAAATTTTTTTTTTTGTGTTAAAAAAAAAAAAAAGGGGGGGGGGGGGAAATCCGATTTGAGGTATGCACAAATACCGGACCTGGAAACATAGATTAGGATTGAAAAGGAGGTGTGGTAGGGGTATGCAATTAGATATCTAATGGATAAACTGCTGATGGTAGGTAGATGGGAAAGTCAGGGGAGGGCATAGGAAGAGGAGAAAGGTATGATAATTCAGGACGGAGCGAATCTATGGGGAGGTGGAAGGACCGCCTACCAGGATTCAGGAGAGGAGTGTAGGAAAGTCAGGGGAGGGAATAGGGAGAGGAAGGCGGACCACAGGATTCAGAATAGAGGTGTAGGAATAGCAGGAGAGAGACCAGGAGGAGAAGAAAGGTGTGAGGGTAATAGGACAGGGGAAATGACCTCAAGACTACTACAGCCATTTCTCTTTGATCTGGCTTTGGGCCCCTAATAGGTATTTACTATAAGTGAACTTGCATTTTTTTTAGAATATAATAACAATTTAGAATATAATAACAGCGCCGCAGGCGAAATTTTTGAACATTTCCTCTTTGATCTGGCTTTGGGCCCCTAATAGGTATTTACTATAAGTGAACTGGCATTTTTTTTAGAATATAATAACAGCGCCGCAGGCGTAATTTTTGAACATTTTTGGTCTAAAATCTTCAGAAATTCAGTCTCATCGAAATCCTAATCTTCAGCTCCGCAGGAGAATTTTTTTAAAAAGCATTAGCCTGAAGTTTGTCATTATACAGTCTACACATTCACATATCATGGGAATATGAAGGTTAACACAAAAAAGGGGGAAATGAGCAGCGCCGCAGGCGAAATTTTTGAAAATTGTGAGCTACAATTTATATTATAGAAACCAGAATTAACGAAATTGAAATTTTTATGGCCACAGGCGAAAATTTTGGTCCCTAATTTTAAAAAAAACTTAGTTATCGAAAACACAAAATTTGGCGCCGCAGGCGAATTTTTTGAAGATTTTGAGAAAATTGTGAGCTACAATTTATAGAAACCAGAATTAACGAAATTGAAATTTTTATGGCCACAGGCAAAAATTTTGGTCTCTAATTTTTTTAAAAAAACTTAGTTATCGAAAACATAAAATTTGGCACCGCAGGCGAATTTTTTGAAGATTTTGGTCTACAATAGCAAGAGAAGCAGACTTGTCAAAGGTGTAATCTTCAGGCCCGCAGGCGAAACTTTTCAGTAAGTATGTAACGTCTACAATAGCAAGAGAAGCAGACTTGTCAAAGGTGTAATCTTCAGGCCCGCAGGCGAAACTTTTCAGTAAGTATGTAACCTGTAGCCTGTCATGTGTCAGTTTTTTATGTAATTTAATACGTTAAAAGACGAGTATAGTTATTCCCCCCAATACATTTCTACAGAACACAAAATGACAGCGCCGCAGGCGAAATTTTTTTTTAGAAAATTTAAGTAGCTCCTTCAAGGTTGCATACTTTTTTTTACTGACCAAAGTCTTTTTCTCGTTTTATAGGCTTTGAAATATTCCCAAAACTTTCTCATGAAGAGACAAAATTTCAGCGCCGCAGGCGAAATTTTTGAGAAATTATATATATGTTGCCCCTTCATGGTTGCATACTTTTTTAATTGAAATCTTTCTTTGTCTTTTTTAGGCTTTGAAGAATTCCCTGACTTTTTTCGATTTTTGGTACTTTTTCGTGAAATTCCCTGACTTTTCCCTGACTTTTCCAGTCTCCATGAAATTCCCTGACTTTTCCCGGTTTTCCCGGTTTTCCAGTCTGGTAGACACCCTG
>NW_007379095.1:7507-18452 GCF_000475195.1 Diaphorina citri
ATTAGTTACAGTTCCCTCTATCAAAACTCTCTCTCTCGAAAAAAAAAGAAAAAAAAAAAACTTGTGTATAAATAACTGATAATATCATTTATTTTTATTTATTAATAGGGGTCAGCTCCCATGGCGTAGTGATGACTGCGCTCGCCTTGCACGCGGGAGACCCGGGTTCGATTCCCGGCGGGGTCAAGAAATTTGTACCATGCAAATGATTGATTCCGTGACTGGCTGTTGCGGGGCCCACTCAGCCTCGTGAGGAAAATGAGTAGCTATGACATATAAATGCGCATAGCGACCGGTGCCAGCATGGTAGGTACCTCAGCCTCGTGAGGAAAATGAGTAGCTATGACATAGAAATAAATGCGCATAGCGACCGGTGCCAGCATGGTAGGTAAACATGTGATTTTAGGATTATTAGATATTGGGAAAATCTTACAATGCTGCAGTGAGCACCAAAGTTGTGACATAATAACACAAAGAAACTGCATTTACATTTAATCAAAGAAAAGACCGATGTTTAAATAGACGATTATGGGTTTACATAAAATACACGAGACCTTGTTTAGACTGCTGGGCTAGAGGAACTTTTTAGTCTCATTCGAACAGGATAAACAAGGTATGTTTGACCGAACGAAGTGAAGGTCTACGTTTTAACTCGGCCGTTTTGCATTTAGTTTGGATGATTGTTGGTTCCGCCATAGCTCGCGATTGCCTGCTCCGATTTTGATGAAATTTGATATACTTCTGAATGACCTCAATGCACGTCGCTGATTGAAATTCGGGGTCCCTACATTGGACGGGGTCATTTTGGCCTGGGCTAGAAGTTCCCCCAATAGATGATTCATCAATCCTTCTTCCTTCATCATAAAACCTTCTAATATTATTTCTTCAAAAATACTTTGGACACAAGACCCTATCTTTAGGTAATCTATCGTTTTAAAAAAGGTCACAGTCAATTCTTGAAATCTTTTCAGTGGTTATTTATTTATAACGTGTTCCTTGTCCTTTTTTACTTTCCTTATCCTATAGGAAGGAAAGTAATGTAATCGGGTCAAATTTTCGATGGTCAGTTTTTAGTGCCAAAACACGTTTTGAGGTCCCTAGAGCCTAAATCCAAAGTTTCAGCCATTGGTCCGTGTCTGTCTGTAAACAAAATATCTCGAGAACAGTAAGAGCTAGAGACTTGAAATTTGGTATGTAGATGTCAAATACAATATCTCGGGAATGGTACAAGCTAGAGACTTGAAATTTGGTATGTAGTTCACAAATGTGACAAAAGGATGCAAAACAAAACGTTTGGTTAAGATGGTTGCTGCGCTTGGCGGTATTATGACCGCTTTTGGACAGATTTCGACCGTTTTTTGGCGGTTTTCAGCTACACAGCGACAAAACGGTTAGAGATATTGTAAAAGAACACTCAAATAAGCATCATTCAATAGGATAAGGAAAGTCGTGTGATGTTCACACCAGATTTTTCTGCTTTTATTCTCAATCAAATAATCATGGGAATACAGGGTGGTTCGTGATTTGCGAACCACGCTTATATCTCAGAAACGGCTAGGAATTAAGGAATGAAATAAACGGCATCATGTAGATGAAATTTTGATGATTAAAATGGCTTTTTTTAAATTTGCAATTTCTTTTGCAAAACGGCCCATTTTTTGCCAAATATAGGTCACTCTTATGGGAACCCCCATTTTTTATTTAATTTTTGGAATCAGCATAAAATTTTAATTGAAAAAATGTATTCACTCGAAAAAATTTGCTCTACAAAAATTCTGTACACTGTGAGAAAGAAAAACAATTTCTTAATTATTTCTTTAGTTTTTGTATTATTCACTTAACTATTTCAACAACAATCAACAACAACAAACAAATTTATAAAAGCTGTTCAAAATGAGATCCATTTGTTTGTACACAGCAACGCATTCTTCGCTCTAACTCAGGACCAACTGCGTTGTTTATCATGTCTGGGGTCACTGACGCACACAAAATCGCGACGAAAAAAACAACTGCGTAAAGTCTGACGTCACACATATTTGAACTCTTTCATTAGAACGGAAAATATAAATTGAATTTTCGACCTTTAAAAGTTATTTTTTCGGAGTTTTGACCTCTGATTTGTATTTTTCCCAACTTTTTACATACGAATCGACCATTTATTTATAATTTTTACCCATTTGCAACTGCTCCATGACCCTTTCGCTCCCACAGGTTACATTTGTATAGGGGAAATAATTTACTATTTTAACCCTTTCGCTCCCCCAGGTTACATTTGTATAGGGGCGGGCGTGTTCGCGGCGTGGGAGGAATGGAGCTTTCTGGACGGTGCCTACTTCTGTTTCGTCACCCTGTCTACCATCGGATTCGGGGATCTGGTCCCTGGGAAGAGTTTCCAGCGAACCGACACACAGGTGAGTCAATGGGTTAAGTAAATTCAGATTAAACCAGTGGCGTAGCGTCCATGTAGGGCGTGTATGGCGGCCATACACTCAAAAATTCCACTCAAATACCCTTAAATATTGACTTTAAATAATTATTGTATTCTTATTAGATAGATATTGTGATAGAAATTAGTGTCCGCCCTACACTTGGAGTTAGACCACGCTACGCCACTGGGGATCAGGAAGAGACCGCCTTAACATAATAATAATAATAATAAAATACATACTATTAATGAATTTATTTAATTTCGACATCCTTTGTACATACTATTTTACTTAGGTTATTTAGAATATTTAGATCAATGGATACTTACGAGTTTCCCTTGAAATGTCTATAACATAGACATAGACGAAACTCCGAGTCGGGATAGAACCAACTCGTAAGTATCCATTGATATGACATAAATGACCTAAAAATCAGCAATAGATAAATAAGGTCTTCACTACAGTCGTTCAATATCGACTGAACCAATTCTAAAGGTGTGTCCAGACATAGTCGACCGGACGTCGATTGACGAGGTGAATCTATGTTGTCAAGGCAGTGTGGACGATTCAGTCGACATTGATCGATGCCCGGTGGACTTTGTGTGTACACATAGTCTTGGGATTTTTTTTTTTTTTTTTTTTACGTATTTCGCTTTTGCTTTCGATCGACAAAGATTAATTTGGATTACCTACAAGGCGAGGTTAACACCGGAGGCGTTCTCTGCCACTAACCTTAAGGGAAGTGCACACTGGAGAAACGCGTTTCGTGAAAAGTGTTTCCTGTGTCAATATTGTCATTGCACAATGCGTTTCATGAAACTTGTTTTCAACGGTGTACACTGCTCTGTGTGAACCTTATGTACGGGTTTCGTGAAACGCGTTTCACTAGTGTGCACTACGCCTTAGAGCTATATATTATAATAGGGTCAAATTCTCAAATAAAGGATGATAAAATTACATGTCTCGCTTGGAATTGAACCCAGGCCCTCCTGTTTGACCACTACGCCACCAAGGTAAGTCCAGTAGGAAAAATACCACTGGATGTCATTTACCTGGTATATTGGTGAATCCCGTTAGATCGGACACTTCTGATCCCATTTCAATCCCGCTGGTAAAATATTTGAGCCCAAAAGGAAAAAGGTTGAGACCTAGGCCTCTCAGAAAGGAAAAAGGTTGAGACCTAGGCCTCTCAGAAAGGAAAAAGGTTGAGACCTAGGCCTCTCAGAAAGGAAAAAGGTTGAGACCTAGGCCTCTCAGAAAGGAAAAAGGTTGAGACCTAGGCCTCTCAGAAAGGAAAAAGGTTGAGACCTAGGCCTCTCAGAAAGGAAAAAGGTTGAGACCTAGGCCTCTCAGAAAGGAAAAAGGTTGAGACCTAGGCCTCTCAGAAAGGAAAAAGGTTGAGACCTAGGCCTCTCAGAAAGGAAAAAGGTTGAGACCTAGGCCTCTCAGAAAGGAAAAAGGTTGAGACCTAGGCCTCTCAGAAAGGAAAAAGGTTGAGACCTAGGCCTCTCAGAAAGGAAAAAGGTTGAGACCTAGGCCTCTCAGAAAGGAAAAAGGTTGAGACCTAGGCCTCTCAGAAAGGAAAAAGGTTGAGACCTAGGCCTCTCAGAAAGGAAAAAGGTTGAGACCTAGGCCTCTCAGAAAGGAAAAAGGTTGAGACCTAGGCCTCTCAGAAAGGAAAAAGGTTGAGACCTAGGCCTCTCAGAAAGGAAAAAGGTTGAGACCTAGGCCTCTCAGAAAGGAAAAAGGTTGAGACCTAGGCCTCTCAGAAAGGAAAAAGGTTGAGACCTAGGCCTCTCAGAAAGGAAAAAGGTTGAGACCTAGGCCTCTCAGAAAGGAAAAAGGTTGAGACCTAGGCCTCTCAGAAAGGAAAAAGGTTGAGACCTAGGCCTCTCAGAAAGGAAAAAGGTTGAGACCTAGGCCTCTCAGAAAGGAAAAAGGTTGAGACCTAGGCCTCTCAGAAAGGAAAAAGGTTGAGACCTAGGCCTCTCAGAAAGGAAAAAGGTTGAGACCTAGGCCTCTCAGAAAGGAAAAAGGTTGAGACCTAGGCCTCTCAGAAAGGAAAAAGGTTGAGACCTAGGCCTCTCAGAAAGGAAAAAGGTTGAGACCTAGGCCTCTCAGAAAGGAAAAAGGTTGAGACCTAGGCCTCTCAGAAAGGAAAAAGGTTGAGACCTAGGCCTCTCAGAAAGGAAAAAGGTTGAGACCTAGGCCTCTCAGAAAGGAAAAAGGTTGAGACCTAGGCCTCTCAGAAAGGAAAAAGGTTGAGACCTAGGCCTCTCAGAAAGGAAAAAGGTTGAGACCTAGGCCTCTCAGAAAGGAAAAAGGTTGAGACCTAGGCCTCTCAGAAAGGAAAAAGGTTGAGACCTAGGCCTCTCAGAAAGGAAAAAGGTTGAGACCTAGGCCTCTCAGAAACGAAAAAGGTTGAGCCTCACACGTTCAGTGGCGGACATTTAAGCAAAAGTTGAGCATACCTCTTGTTTCTCTATACAGGGCCTTACTCTCTGATAAGCTCTGTGAACATACCCACTACAAGTCTATAGTAATAGGTACCCAGCACTCTGTCAAGTACCAATACCAATGAGTCAGTTTCTCAATGGAGTGTTGGAGTGTAGTGTAGAACTGTAGTTAGTGTAGTGCAGACTGTGGGCATAATAAAATTATAATCCGTACAGTAAACAGACCGTACAGTAAAATTGCACAGACCTCTGTGTTTTAGCCTCGGAATTCACAGCCAATATTATTAAGTTACTAAGTGTATTGTTTTGTACAACGCTTATGGTACCTGAGATCAATCAGTGTGATTTCTCAATTATTTAGCCTTAGGGCTATTATTTAGCCTTAAGGCTAAATAATTGAGAAATCACACTGAAGTTATTAAGAATTTTTGATATTAGAATATTCTTTGTTCGTTTATTGTTTCCGAAAAATGTTTCCTTTGAATGAAATTGATAAGAATGCGTCCAGAATTTTTTCCCCCCTTTGAAATCTTTGAATGAAATTTAAGTAAATTGTGTCCCCGTTAATAATTTCTTTGAGTCAGATGTAGAGAATTTTAATAAATTGTTTACGTTATTATTTAAAACTTAAGTAGTAAGCTGTGTGGAGTTTGTATTTTTTTCGAGGATTGTGAATTTCGAGTGTAAGTACCTACGGTATGTTTTGAAAATAAATATATATTCAAACGAACTGATTTCCAAGTTTTAAACCTGAAAACTTACATTACATTGAAATGGGGGTCTTTTCTGATGAAATTCCTGTGTGCGGAGTCCAGTATGTAGGACTATGCACCCAGAACCTGAGGACTTACCAGGCTATTTAGCTTGAAGGGTGTCTACCTTGTAAGCGCTAGTTCGGGGTTTCGATTCCCGGAGGCGGATTTTATTTAAAATAGATAAATTGGTTCTCGGAACGGCTGGCTTTCTCCCATCCCGTGCTTCTCTCTTAGCTGTTGATGTCGGAACAATAAGACCTTAGCAGTTACAGTTCCCTCTATCAAACCTTTTGGGCCAGCCTGGTTAGCTTAGTTGGTAGTGCGTCTGCCTTGTAAGCGCTAGGCCGCGGGTTCGATTCCCGCCAGGGGCGGATTTTATCCTGATGGGATAATGTTCGTTCTCGGAACGGCTGGCTTTCTCCTATCCTGTCTTCCTTCTCTCTTCGATTTCGGGACGATAAGACCTTAGCAGTTACAGTTCCCTCTCTGTCAAACCTTCTTAAAAAAAAACCTTTTGGATTATCTGTTTGTTCACTAACTTCTATTCGCACAGGATAGAACATGGTATTATTCTATTCTATTCTGTCCAGCTACGGGTCTTCAGTTAAACCAGTGTACATATGAGAACTCATCCAATTTACTGTAGGTATTAGTCAGCGTTTTTTTCCTATTTTTCTGATCGTTATACCAACACTCAGTACCTAATCACATAAATTAGAATAAGATATATCAGTGGTGTTGAAAAAATGTTGAATAGAACACCATTACGAGTTGTAAAAGAGAGCACACTTTGTAAGAATTCTGCTATTGAAAAAAAAAAAATAATAAAATAAATAATATAATAATAATAATAATAATAATAATAATTAATAATAATAATAATAATAATATAAAATAATATAGAGTTTGATATGAGAGAACTGTAGTGTACTATCTCAAGTCTTACTGATATCCCGAAAGCGAAGAGAGTTGAAAGACAGGATAGAAGAAAGCCAGCCGTTCCGAGAACGAACCTTATCTTTCTAGGATAAAATCCGTTCCGAGTGGGAATCCAACCAAATGTCATCGCTAGGTCGCGGGTTCGATTCCCGCTCCGTCCCGAACTTTATCCTAAACAGATAAGGTTCGTTCTCGGAACGGCTGGCAATTCCTATCCTGTCCATCTCAAATCAAATCATGAATCTTTGTGGTAAAGCAGAGAGCTTTTTCACAACTTTGTGGGTATCACAGTA
Organism: Diaphorina citri; assembly: GCF_000475195.1. Lineage (NCBI taxonomy): Eukaryota > Metazoa > Arthropoda > Insecta > Hemiptera > Psyllidae > Diaphorina > Diaphorina citri. The sequence goes on from NW_007379095.1 coordinate 14,377, forward strand.
TTACATGTCTTTCATTTACTCAATCATCATATTTATTATCGCTCGTCTCTTCGACTTGTAATGCCACCACTGGTCGCTACTCGATTGAAGTAGCTACTCAATTGTCCTCACGAGGCCGAGTGCACCCCGAACTCCAAGCCGAAAAAAACCTCGACCCCGCCGGGAATCGAACCCGGACCTCCTGCGTGCAAGCCTAGTGTGATATACAAATTTCTTGACCCCGCCGGGAATCGAACCCGGGTCTCCCGCGTGCAAGGCGAGCGCAGTGATCACTACGCCATGGGAGCTGACATCGAAATATTGACAATGCTAGCTGTGCATAGGGGACTTTACGTTCGGGTATGTACATTGACGCACCTCTGAAATATCTTATCAGTAAGTAAGTATAAGCATGTATATGTACTTTGTATGTTAGTATGTATAATATGTATAAATGTTGTAGACACAAACATTGTAGTTTGCTCTGTGGTATTGATAAGGCATCTTGATAACAACACAGGTAGGTATAACTTCTTCAAATAGCATCAAACCAGTTGGTCAACACACCAGCCAACCGTTCCGAGAACGAGCAGGGCCGGAATTGACCAATTATTACTGTAACTACTAAGGTCTTCTTCACATCCCGAAATTGAAGAGGAACCAAGCCGTGTCCACACCGTTAAGCCGTGTCCACACCGTTAAGCTATAACCTTCCAAACTATCCCTAGGCTGGCCAGAATCAAACTTTTGGGATAAAAGTATCAATGATAAAAGAAAACATCTATTTAAGCTCTTTTTAAGAAACACACGAGGCTGTCCTGAACGAAATTACTTACAATATTATGGGAAAGCTTTGAACTACGCCGTGTCCACACCGTTAAGCCGTGTCCACACCGTTAAGCTATAACCTTCCAAACTATCCCTAGGCTGGCCAGAATCAAACTTTTGGGTCGGATAAAAGAAAACCTCTTTTTAAGCTCGCCACTGAAGGTAGAAACACACGAGGCTGTCCTGAACGTGATTACTTACAATATTATGGGAAAGCTTTGAACTACATATCTTTCTGACTCCGCATGAGTTTACGTGACGTGACAGTAGGGTGTTTCTACCTTTTTAAGCTCAGACCATCTTAGGTCTGTCAGAGGGGTCTTAAAGTGTGTAGCACAGTAGGGTGTTTCTACCTTTTTAAGCTCAGACCATCTTAGGTCTGTCAGAGGGGTCTTAAAGTGTGTAGCGGAAAAAGGTTGAGACGCAGGCCTCTCAGACGGTCTGAAAGAGTGTCAAGTTGACGGACCCTGAGCGTGGCGCGGGCAGTTAGTATGTATAAATGTCGTAGACACAAACATTGTAGTTTGCTCTGTGGTATTGATAAGGCATCTTGATAACAACACAGGTAGGTATGCCTTCTTCAAATAGCATCAAACCAGTTGGTCAACACACCAGCCAACCGTTCCGAGAACGAGCAGGGCCGGAAGTTTTTTATTTTTATTTTATTATTATTATTATTTTTGTAGCCCGAGCCAAATGTCATATGTCAGCCCAAAGAAATCACCCTAGGGCTGATTGAGAGGCCGACGAAAAACTCCGACCTCATCTGAACATGAGAAGAAGAGGAAGAAGAGGAAGAAGAGGAAGAAGAGGAAGAAGAAGAAGAAGAAGAAGAAGAGGAAGAAGAGGAAGAAGAGGAAGAAGAAGAAGAAGAGGAGGAAGAAGAAGAGGAAGAAGAAGAACCCGCCGGGAATCGAACTCGGGTCTCCCGCGTGCAAGGCGAGCGCAGTGATCACTACGCCATGGGAGCTGACATCGAAATATTGACAATGCTAACTGTGCATAGGGGACTTTACGTTCGGGTATGTACATTGACGCACCTCTGAAATATCTTATCAGTAAGTAAGTATAAGTATGTATATGTACTTTGTATGTATGTTAGTATGTATAAATGTCGTAGACACAAACATTGTAGTTTGCTCTGTGGTATTGATAAGGCATCTTGATAACAACACAGGTAGGTATAACTTTGTCAAATAGCATCAAACCAGTTGGTCAACACACCAGCCAACCGTTCCGAGAACGAGCAGGGCCGGAATTGAACAATTATTATTTTTAGAATTTTTGATAGAGGGAACTGTAACTACTAAGGTCTTCACAACCCGAAAGTGAAGAGAAACCAAGCCGTGTCCACACCATTAAGCTACCCCTTCCAAACTATCCCTAGGCTGGCCAGAATCAAACTTTTGGGTGAGATAAAAGAAAACATCTTTTTAAGCTCTTTTTAAGAAACACACGAGGCTGTCCTGAACGTGATTACCTACAATATTATGGGAAAGCTTTGAACTACATCTTTCTGATTCCCCATGAGTTTACGTGACGTGACGTGACGTGACAGTAGTGTGTTTCTACCTTTTTAAGCTCAGACCATCTTAGGTCTGTCAGAGGGGTCTTAAAGTGTGTAGCGGAAAAAGGTTGAGACCTAGGTCTCCCAGAAAGGAAAAAGGTTGAGCCCTAGGCCTCCCAGAAAGGAAATAGGTTGAGACCTAGGTCTCCCAGAAAGGAAAAAGGTTGAGCCCTAGGCCTCCCAGAAAGGAAATAGGTTGAGACCTAGGTCTCCCAGAAAGGAAAAAGGTTGAGACCTAGGCCTCCCAGAAAGGAAATAGGTTGAGACCTAGGCCTCTCAGAAAGGAAATAGGTTGAGACCTAGGCCTCTCAGAAAGGAAATAGGCTGGGTAGCAGCATCGCCAAGATTACGTTCGAAATAATCGAGAATATGAGACTGAAATCCGACAGCCAATCAGAGAAGAGTAAAGGAACTGGTAGCGAATCAGAGACTAGCAAAGGATCTGACATCCAATCAGAGAAAGGCGTTGGAGCTCGTAGCCAATCAGAGACTAGCACAGGAGCTGATAGCAAATCAGAGAAGACTTCTGGAGCGGGTAGCGAATCAGGGAAGGTTCCTGGTTATGAGGATGATTATGAAGATTCCGGTAATTGATATGAATAGGCAGCAAAAAATAATAATGTATGTCTGTGTCTTGATGTGAAATACAGGTAGACGATGTGAAATATAAGTAGATGCGATTTCTCGAATAAGCCTTAAGAAATAGTGAAGTAGCATTAAAATTTGAGAAATCACACCACAAAGACAAAAAGACATCATACAATGAATTCCAAGGTTGTATTCCACTGTACACCAACACATGTTTTTACCTAATACAATTGTTACATACATAGTATCCATTTATCGATGACAATTAAGATTTAAAATTTGCAAAAAGAGTGAAATTGAATTTTATGATTTGTCTAAATATGACTAAACTGGGTTCATTTTTGATCTAAAATCGGGTTGAAATCCCAGCAAAATGTCAATGAGCCTGACAATATTGGGATATCATTATTAGATATTTGTGCTTTATTTAGACTGTAAAATTAGGGCTAAATGTAAATGCAGTTTCTTTGTGTTATTATGTCACAACTTTGATGCTCACTGCAGCATTGTAGGATTTTCCCAATATCTCAATAATCCTAAAATTCAATGTTTACCTACCATGCTGGCACCGGTCGCTATGCGCATTTATATGTCATAGCTACTCATTTTCCTCACGAGGCTGAGTGGGCCCCGCAACAGCCAGTCACGGAATCAATCATTTGCATGATACAAATTTCTTGACCCCGCCGGGAATCGAACCCGGGTCTATTAGAAGCAGACTATATCTATGTACATAGGTAATTATATACCTAGATAAGAACATACACAGATTGATATGGATATCGCACATGTGTATATGGACTTGTCTGAGGATGACCATGAGTCAGGAATTCAGTGATGTCCAACCTACAGGCGGTGGACAAATCTTCAGAATACTCATATTTTAGCCTGTAGTACAAACATGGTTTTAGCTGCCTCGGTGCCTCGGTGGCGTAGTGGTCAAGACGCTCGCCTGGTAATCAGGAGGGCGTGGGTTCCATCCCAGCCGAGGTATGGAATTTTATCCTCATTTATTTGAGAATTTGACCACATAATAATAGAGCTCTAAGGGTTAGGTGGTAGAGAACGCCTAAGGCGTTAACCTCGCCTAGTGGTTGCCTTCCACTCAAGAGTC
>NW_007379095.1:19314-37087 GCF_000475195.1 Diaphorina citri
TCCGATCTGCCTACCTCCGAGTATACGCCGCGCCCGGGGTACGGGTTCGTAAGCTTCACCACCCCCCACGCGGCGCAGAAAGCACTCACTGCGCTAGACGGGTCTGAACTCGGCAACCGCACATTGGGCGTTAAGTATGCACTGGTCAACAAGTACGGGCGGGGAGACACTGTCCCGCCGGTGAAAAGCGGCTCGAGTGTCGGAAAAGGTATGACCAGGCACTCGCTATCAGGTAGATCTGACAAGTACACCTGATCAAATCCGCCTGTCAGGTCTACCTGATACCTGATGAGCACACTCTATCAGGTTGACCAGACAGGAGGACCTGATCAGGTGTACCTGATAGTGAGTGGCTGGCCCAAGACGTTAAAAAAACTCTGAGGCCAGCCCATTCACGGTAAGACCGTCTGAGAGATCTAGTTATCACAGACCGTCTGAGCGTGTGTAGCGAAAAAAGCTTGAGCTTACGGTGTTTCAGATGGTCTGACCTTAGCCAAGCGCTCCTGTAAGCAGTAAGCACGGCTGAGTATTTCAACACACACCCATTGAGCCTCATCTCACACTTCAAAATCAAGATTTTCTATCTTCTTCTAATTTCCAGGTCCCTCAATCACCCTCACACCTAGCACGTCTAGCAGCAGCAGCTCCCAAACTAACACGAAAACCACTTCGGCCGACTCCGGAAACACCCGATCTGCCCCGAATACGCACGACAAGGACGACAAGGATAAACGATCAGCCACGAAAACGAAACCAGTCGGAAAAAGAGTTACATTTGAAGGTGATCATTTCGAAGAAGGAAATATGGAGAATGAAGACAAAGAGGATTGTGAAGAGGAATATGACGAAGAAGAAAATGAAGAAGGATACGATAATGATGAAGAAGCATTCTATTCATGTGAAGAACAGGATTTCGAAAACAGAGACCACAAAACGACTGAAAAAGATGACGGGAAAAGTCGTCCCAAAAGCGCTAGCAATCAGCCTACTACTGTCAATAAACCGTCCACTGCTAATAACCAATCTTCTAAACAAAGCAAAAATGAAACCAACCGAACCAAAAACCAAATCAACAAACAAAAGTCTAGCAATACCAATAACAAATCAACGAATGCCAAAAACGAACCTGACAATGACAACAACAAACCTAGTAGTGCCAACGACGAATTCTCCGAACATATTAACAATAGAGTCCCCAAACAAACCAATAGCTCAGCCAACAATGCCAATAACCATAAAAACAATACCAACAACCAAACAAGCAATGCCAAGAATACCAACAACCAAACAAGCAATGTCAAGAATGAAACAACTAATACCAACAACAAACCAACAAGTGCCAACAACCAAACAACCCGTAGCAGAGATGAAACAAATCCTCAAAACCCTCCTCGTCCCGGCTCAATTGAAGCTCACATTGAAAACATCCTAACCCAAGTAGAGGTAATGAAAATACTCCAGTTTACTGGTTACTTCCTTACTGACAACTTGTCCTTTAAAGAACAACAGTGCCAGCCTACTTAGCTTAGTTGGTAGTGCGTCTGCCTTGTAAGCGCTAGGCCGCGGGTTCGATTCCCGCCCGGGGCGGATTTTAGTAATTATTGAGTGTGAAAATTTGGCCCAAACAGTGCTGTAACTGTATTTCGAGTTCGAGTGAACCTTGCCTCGGTGGTGTAGCGGTCAACACGCTCGCTTGGCAATTAGGAGGCCATGGGTTCGATCTCAGCCGAGGTATGACAAAAACGCTTTTAATAAGCGCTTTTTCAAAATGCTTTCAATATTGGTCATTTAATTTGGGCCCAACCAGGCTATTATGGTTCTCGTCTCAGCTATTTACATGGTTTTACTTAACTCGAGATCTCTGTTTGTTTGTAATTTGTTTTCCACTGAGTTTTACAGTTTAATTTATTATCTTCACTATCGATCTAATAGCACGATACTAACTTCAGGTCTGTTTTTCATTCCTACGCCGCATCGATGCGGCGTACACTCTGCGTCAGGAGTGGGGGTAAAAAGTGGAAATTCAACAAACATGACGACATCTAGTGGAGAAATTACGGAACATTTTTTTTCATTTCCCTCAATATAAATTACAATATGGCGGAACCTGAAGCTACTCGAGACTCGCATCAGGGATTTAAGACGCAGCGTTGACGCTAAAGTAGGGGAAGTGGAATGAAAAACACGCGTCGGGTTCGCATCGCACCCACGTCGAATGAAAAACAGACCTTTCGTACTACCTACCTAGCTAAGCATTGGAAACTAATGTTTTAAAGCTATCTCTATCTCCGAACCCAGCCTAGTTAGCTTAGTTGGTAGCGCGTCTGCCTTGTAAGCGCTAGGCCGCGGGTTCGATTCCCGCCCGGGGCGGATTTTATCCTCCTGTTCTACTTCTCTCTTCAATTTTGGGACGATAAGACCTCCGTTGTGCCAGTTCTCCGTATAAAACCTCCAAAAGTTTAATATTCTCATCAGAGGTAATTCAAATTCCTTTTTGTTTGTCTTTCCCCGTCAGACGCTGCCCTCTATTATATGAAGAACCCGCATAGCATTACTTATATATTGGATCCAAACCAAACATGGCTCAGGCCAAAACCAAATCCACCAAACTAGCAGGTATAGCCCGCTACCTTGCCGAACATCTGAGCGACTCGGAATCTACCGGGAGCGACCCAGACAATGTCGGTAGCGACCCAGAGTGTGCCGGTAGCGACCATGATGAAAGTAGCGACCTGGGTAGCAGCATCGCCAAGATTACGTTCGAAATAATCGAGAATATGAGACTGAAATCCGACAGCCAATCAGAGAAGAGTAAAGGAATCAAATAAGTCGCATTTTCCTTTCGGAAACTCTTCTGACGCTCATTTCCCTTCTTTTGGCGTGGTAGCGCCTGTACTTCTGTACTAAACCTATTGAACTAACCAATACTTCTGCACTTCAAGGACTAAACCATAGGAAATCCGAGGGTGGTGCGCCTGCCTTGTAAGCGCAAAATACACCAGGTAGCTTAGAGCCTTAGAGGGTAGTGCGCCTGCCTTGTAAGCGCAAAATACACCAGGTAGCTTAGAGCCTTGGAGGGTAGTGCGCCTGCCTTGTAAGCGCAAAATACACCAGGTAAAAAAAATTAAATAAGTACAAGCTGTCCCTCGATCCTTGACGCCAAAGTCCCAATCTATCCGCCACTAAGACAGTTCAGTCTGTTTTGACACTCCTGTATATTGGCAGTCCAAATAAAGACTGCGTGAGACAGAAGAGTCCCAGACCAAATCCAATATCATAAATATTTTATTCTAATGCTCTAACATTAATTATTCACATATCGACCTACTGATATCCACCCATTGTTTCAACTGCATTGAGTCGCTGCAGAAACAAAAGAGCTTATCATATATTAGTGCACTGAGAAAAAACTTAGGGTGCGACAACCCAATCGGGTGACTGGATTACTGCACTCTAATATTGAACTCTATATCGGGAAGCTCGACACTATAATATAGCATTCCAACAGCCTAAATCAGGAGAAATAACCAAATAATAAGAGTTCTTCCACCCTAAACGTATGGCACCCTGTCACCATTTTTTTTCCTCAGTGTGGATGGGTTATTCTCAAAAAGCTCTAAATTCTGGGCTTTTCAGCCATACGTCGAAAGTACGAGTACCTGGGAAATTCAGTGGGTTTTCAGTTTGAATCAAAATTGGTGGATGTGCTATATGCACCAAGAGAATGGATTAGGGGATGTGCTATATGCATATGCACCAATAAAATTTGTGGATGTTTTATTCACACCAATAATGAGATAGTGATGGATGTGTCCTAGTTTTATTTATCCCTTGAGTTTCCAATATTCAATAACTGATAGGCACTCAAGTGGAAAACAGCTAACCAGAATCCAGAATTAAAGGTCTCAAAATGGATCAACTTTGTAGATATGTTGCGTTCGTGATTTCATGTGGATCTTGTTAAGTGTGGACACGCCTTCAGGATCAACACTGAGTTGACATCAATCTATTTGCTTCTGGCCAGACTGTGCAGTATGCAAATTTGACCATGTCTACCTTGGGTACTTGATATTATTGGTACCTATTTGGTGTTGGTTTTGGTACACTTGTGTATTTGGTATTGGTGCTTGTGTATTTGGTACGAGACTTGAATTTGGTCACATGATTAGGAATATCAAGAAGTTGGTGCACTTTTTTTAAGGGCGTTGACAAACTGACCGTTTCGGTACGAAAAACTGACATTTATTTTGTTTTATTTAATGGCTAAGCAGCAAGGGCATTTGTCTAAAATGCGTGACATTTATTATTTTAATTAAAAGATGAAGAAAAAAACATGCGATCTTCTGAATTAGGTGAAGTAGGTAAACTAACTGTGCAATAGTCCTAAACTAAAATGGACGTGGCACATCAGGGATCAGGAAGAGACCGCCTTAACCTTCAGGTATTTAAAGAAATAGCAAAGGTTGAGTGCGAAGGGCAGCCATTCGTAAAATTTTTGTAGCCAAAACCAAATGATGACAGACCAAAAGCACTCACCCTATTAGGGCTGATTAAGAGGTTGACGAAAAACGCCGACCCCGTCTGAACACGGGAAAAGGCGAAGATGAAGAAGAACTTGGACTAGGAACCACCAAACTCCGGATTCAAAGTCCACTAACCACAGCACCACTGAGGTTGGTAGCTCCACTAACCACAGCACCACTAAGGTTGGTAGCTCCACTAACCACAGCACCACTGAGGTTGGTAGCTCCTGTAGTGTTTCTGACAAAGAAATCAAAGATAAGAAACGCTTGGAATTCTAATCTCAGCGCAGACATTCTTCTAAAATCACCTATGTGGAATTACCAACAGCCAACAGCTGCATCTAAGATTTGACCTGAGAACTTTTTTTTTTAGAAATGACTGGAAAAATTGTTCAACTCTACAGGTTCAAGAACATTTCTAACATTTCTGAGTTCCGAGGCAATGTAATTTAGGTATGTATGTAATTTTGTTCAATTCTATAATGATGTCTGTAATTATAGGTACCTACATAATTGGGTATCTTACAGTCCTATAAGTTCGAAAGATCGTAGGCAAAGCTTACCAATGTTTGAAGTCATAATTTGGACAAAGAAATCTGGGTATATTTTGGTATTTTTATTTTTGTTATTTTTCAAAACTTTGTTTTCTTCTTCGTCTTTTTCTTCTTCTTCTTCTTCTTCTTCTTCTTCTTCTTCTTCTCTTTCTTCTTCTTCTCTTTCTTCTTCTTCTCTTTCTTCTTCTTCCTCCTTTTTTTTCTTGCGGACATTCTTTGTTTTGATTCTAATAGGTGCATCATATTTAAAACCGCGATGAAGTACCTAGGTATTCGGAGTCACTCATCTGTTTACTCACCAATCTCGCCGCTTATTAACACGGATGCTCTAAACACAAAGACATTGGTTCGTCCTCACGTAAGACTATTAACTCAGATTATTACAGGGTGTACAATTTTTTTTTTTTTTTAAGAGGTTTGACAGAGGGAACTGTAACTGCTATGGTCTTATCGTCCCGAAACCGAAGAGAGAAGGAAGACAGCAAGCGCTAGGTCGTGGATTTGATTCCTGCCCGGGCGAACTTTCACCTAAACAGATAAGGTTCATTGGCGTAACGACTGGCATTCTCTTATCGTTTTTTTTTTTTTTTAAGATGAGTGTTCCACCGCCGTTTTTTCGTAGCAATGGAACAACTGCTACATTAGACGCTTGTGGCCTGTGTCGTAGCATGCCCATCCCGTAGTATGCCTCTCATCAGAGACGTTCATGTCAGAAGCTCTCTGCTTTACCACAAAGATTCATGACTTGATTTGGTAGACCTAACTAGGCTGGCAAATCTCAATTTCATTCCGTCAATTGTTGATTTTCAGAAAAGTCGCTCCGAGCTCACTTCGCAGGGTTCGGCACAATCCAAAGCGCCATGGTACACCACTATCGGGGCCAGCGACTCAAGACCCCAGCCCACCCTGCCGGGAGCACACGCCCGGGGTACGGGTTCGTAAGCTTCACCACCCCTGACGCGGCGCAGAAAGCACTCACTGCGCTAGACGGGAGTGAACTCGGCAACCGCACATTGGGCGTTAAGTATGCACTGGTCAACAAATATCGGCGGGGAGACACTGTCCCGCCGAACCCGTTGATATATTTGCAATCGAAAAACGAGTACCAATTTTTGTCGACGGTGGGATTCGAACCCGGGACCTTCTGCATGGCAAGCAAGCGCGTTACCACTGGACCAACCGTGACCCGTCTTCCTTCTCTCTTCCATTTCGGGATGATAAAACCTCCGTTACAGTTCCCTCTATTAAATTTCTTGAAAAAAAAAAGTTTAAATGCTCTTGAGATCGTAGTAGGTTGTGACGTTCATGTCAGAAGCTCTCTGCTTTACCACAAAGATTCATGACTTGATTTGGTAGACCTAACTCGGTTGGCAAATCTAAATTTCATTCCGTCAATTGTTGATTTTCAGAGAAGTCGCTCCGAGCTCACTTCGCGGGGTTCGGCACGATCCAAAGCGCCATGGTACACCACTACCGGGGCCAGAGACTCAAGACCCCGTCTCCGGCCCACCCTACCGGGACCCCAGCCCAGCCTACCTACGAGTATACGCCGCGCCCGGGGTACGGGTTCGTAAGCTTCACCACCCCCCACGCGGCGAGTTTAAATGATTTAGGTCTGAAGCTTTTCCCGTCACACACGGTCCGACTTCCGACTCTCAGACAAACCGGTCTGTCAGAGTTTAAATGATTTAGGTCTGAAGCTTTTCCCGTCACACACGGTCCGACTTCCGACTCTCAGACAAACCGGTCTGTCAGATGGTCTGAGACTGAGTGGCTGCCCTTATAACTACATCTCACGTGACCTGAGTTGGGTGGAAGAGCTCACTAAGTGAGAACGGGGATTCCAACCTGCGGTCAAAACTACCTGATTATGGTCAAATCGAATGACCGCAATTTGGATGTGTGAGGGTGATCGAATGACCGCAATTTGGATGCAACCTTTTTGTACCTGTGCTCCCTGACCGCAGGTTGGATGCAGCCAGTGAGAATCCTGCCGTTAAAGCCTTAAAAAAATCTTATTTTCACAGGTGGAAGTAGAGTCCACCCTCCATCATCTGGACAAGGAGGACATTGGGGCTCAGATCCGCTCCCAATGCTTTTCCCTCCAAGGAAGCATCGACGCCTATTTTCGACGCAACGACGGCGCGGACAAGCGCAGCGCTTGCGCGAAAATCATGACCGATATTGGCGCGATAGAGGAGAATTTGAAGCGTTATGATGATGAAGACGATATGAAGGCGCGGTTGGTCACACAGCTCATTCTGATGGAGGATACTCTGGGAAAATTCCTGAGACCGGACAGAACCGGTGACGAGGCGAGGCCGGATAATGGAGGAGGTCCGGAGGCCAGAAAGTCGGATGACTCGCTGAGTAGCGTAAGTGAGATTTTTCTTAGATATTTTTTAAAAACAGGAAGAAGAACAGCTAACCCTAACCAGCCTAGACAGCAGACAGTTTTCAAAGTGTTTTCTCTGCTTTTAACTATTAAGCACAAGTCCTCAGGATGCATCGATGGTTGACTGCGATTCAGGTCGAGCTATGTTAACATGGCTAGAGACCATCACCCCGGGCGGATTTTATCCCAAATAGATAAGGTTCGTTCTGGCTTTCTCCTATCCTGTCTTCTTTATCTCTGCGATTTCGGGAGGATAAGATCTTGGCAGTTACCTACAGTTCCCTCTATCAAACCTTTTTTTTAAGAGAGAGGATGTAGCTGATCTGTCTACTAGTCTTGTTTAATCCTGTTTTCTATCCCCCAGGCGAGTATCCAAGCGAGGTAAGAGAGAGGATGTAGCTGATCTGTCTACTAGTCTTGTTTAATCCTGTTTTCTATCCCCCAGGCGAGTATCCAAGCGAGGATAAAATCAATAGATGAGGCCAAGACACTGTTCCTCACGAACGAGATTAAAGAGGAGCGAGATACCCGCCTCGCACGAGTCAGACAGAGACTGAAGCATGTTCTCCATGAACAGGATGCGAGGCAACTGCTGAGGAGTGTGTATATTGAGCTCAGAGACAGGTAACACATGTTATTAAACCCATAAAATAAACGAGACCTTGTTTAAGACTGCTGGGGTAAAGGGACTTTTTTGTCTCATTCCCTTGGGATCAATTTAATTTGAAGAAACCATTTACTGATGAAAATTTGTAATGAAAGTTGAGGTAGCCTCTCTCTGTGTTTATCTCTCAAGATCAAGGATCAAAATGAAATCAAAAATTATTTGTGGTAAAGCAGAGAGCTTTTACACAACTTTTGTGGATATTACTAAGAGTCACAGCATTACAAGTTGCCTCCTTTACAATTAATTCTCATACATCATCGATCTTTTTACACTGGTAATGCCGCTAATGGATTAAAGTAGCTACGAAATTGTTCTGAGTGCACCTCGACTTCCAAGTACAGAACTGAAAAAAAAAAAAAAAAAAAAAAAAAAAAAGCTGGCGGTGTCCAACATTTACTTCAACGTATGAACGTACCAAACTTAGAGAGGTTATAAGACTTTTTTCGAAGACGGATGAACTTTGATAGAGGGACTTCTAACAACGGAGGTCTTGTCGCCCAAAATCGAAGAGAAGAAGACAGGATAGGAGAAATCCAGCCGTTCCAAGAACGAACTTTTTTTTTCTTGAAGAGAGGAGGACAGGGTTAACTAGATCGAAGAAGGTCAATTGTTCCGGGAACGAACTTTATCCTTAACAGAAAAACAGATGAAATTTCGTTCAGGAAATTCGAACCAGCAAAATTCGAAACCACGGCCTAGAGTTTACAAGGCAGGCGGCCCTACCTTTCCAAGATAAGTAGACTGGCTTCCTTTAAGTTTGGTAGGTACGTTAAATTTTAAATTTTTTCGATTCCCGGCGGGGTCAAGAAATTTGTATCATGCAAATGATTGATCCCATGATTGGCTGTTGCGGGGCCCACTCAGCCTCGTGAGGAAAATGAGTAGCTATGACATGTAAATGCGCATAGCGACCGGTGCCAGCATGGTAGGTAAACATTGGTTGTTAGGATTATTGAGATACTTATTGGGAAAAATCCTACAATGCTGCAGTGAGCACCAAAGTTGTGACATAATAACACAAAGAAATTGCATTTACAATTGATGAAAATGATAACTTTAAAAAACATGATGTTGCACCAACTGTAGCTAAAGCAAAGGCACTTGAAACCATCCACACCCAATACCCTGCAGAACAATGGCTCCATGTGTATACAGACGGCTCAATGCAAGACCCAGAAAAAGGAGCAGGTGCAGGCATAACATGTGACCTTTTTGCATTCTACAAAGGATTAGGACCACATACTACAAACTATGATGGAAAAATCGAAGCCATAAAATTTGCCATCCAACAACTCCTTTTCAGAACACACAAATTCAATAAGGTAGTAATCCTAAGTGACTCAAAAGCCGCCATTCAATCTATTGTCAGTATGGACGAAACACCAACAAGAGAGATACAAGAAATAAGAAAAATGCTCCAACAACTCAAATCCCTAAAGAAACAGGTCAACCTTCAGTGGATCCCAGCACACTGTGGCATACATGGCAACGAAACAGCAGATATACTTGCCAAAAAAGGAACTGAAATTATTTCCACCCAAACAAGAAATTTACCTTTTCAATCAGCAAAACGCTTAATAAACCTAAGAAGCAACCATCAACACAAAAACTGGTTGAAACGTGAAGGAGCTGGGAAAAAGTGGAAAGATTTAATAGACAAACCAGAAATAATCCCTGAACTACCAAGAAAAACAGCAGTTGCCAACTTTAGACTTATGACAGGACATGACTGTCTTGCGCAACATTTACACCGGATAGGTTGTAAAGACACCCCCATCTGCCCACTATGTAATCTGCAAGCAATTATGAACGCAGAACATTTACTAATATGTCCTGGCCTTTCAAACAACGACAACTTGGTAGCAAAGTATTGGGATGCACGAGGGAAAATGACCTAATAGTCAACTCCGAGCATTTGAAAACAACATTTTTATTTGGTGTCTTGGAAGTATGTAATAATACTTTGAGTTAACTCAGTTTAAATAAACTGATAATGACACAAGAATTAATAATATTACTCTCTCCTTACATCCTCCTCTCCCTCAATAGTTCTGTTTTTAATTATAGTACTTACCAAGTTCCAAGTTGCAGTACTTGCTGTGTACCACCTATAGTAGGCATCTACACACTAAACTTGGTTTCCTCCTTCAGCTTTGTTCTTCTACTTAGTGTAAGAGCAGTAGATTCTATATCAGCAGTTCTATATCAGCACTGAAATTAAGTTTAGTAACGCTGGGCGTGGATGGGCTCCTTCTTCAAACAAAATTCGCGAGGAAACACAGTGGTGTTACACAACATATCAACGCACTATTCCTTCTTTTTTCTTTATTCTTCGTCTTAATGCCTGAAAAACATGTTAATTCGACCATCAAGCAGAAGATTACATTGTGGTCATGCTATTAATAGCACGTCCACAGGTGAGCATGTCTAATCCCCATAGCATGACGCATACCTGCAGACATGCATTAACAAATGAGCTTAGAATGTGAAAAATCTTCATCAGTAGTCACTATCGTCAAGATAGAAGAGTGCATGACCCTTAAGTCCACTGAGGGTAGAGACCTGTGAATAATCAGGGCCGGAATCAGAGACCTGTGAATAATCAGGGCCGGACTTAACAGAGAAGAAGGGTCCTAAAAGATTGGAAATTTTGTGAAGAACCAGGGTCGGGACCAGCGGACTGTGAATAAATAATCAGGGCCGAACTTATTACAGAAGAAGGTTCCCGCTATGATTGGAAAATTGTGAGAAACTAGGGCCGGAATTAAGGGATGACGTTGCGAGAGACACACTTTTCAAGGATTTCAAAGTTTTATTTAAAAGGAAAAGTAAAAAAAAAAAAAAAAAAAAAAAAAAAAAAAAAAAAAAAAACGGGGTTTAACTCCCCTCCCGGGGCTGATTTGATCCTGAACGAGGTTCTTGTTAGCACTATTCGACTTCGCCCATCCTGTATGTCGTATATCAGAAGTTATGAATATATTTTTACAGTTATTTAATATTGGTAATTATGTGCTTCGTTCTTCTATTACCATTAGTGCGGGTATCGTGCAGTTTACAGGTTCCTGTCTACAGTGTGACCCAGAAATACTAACAGGTGCTGGGATATGGTGCAAAGTTTTGAACGGCTGTGGAAATTTTCAAATGTGGTTGTTCCTAAAGGTAGGAACGGCCGCCCTATGGAGCCCTATACTAACATTTACCTAGATAGGTACTTACTTGTAAAATAAAGATAATTGAAAAAAATAAGGGGGAGAAAAACGTTTAAAAAAATGTCCCTAACTGTAATTTTTTTTTAAGAGGTTTGACAGAGGGAACTTTAACTGCTATGGACTTATCGTCCCGAAAATCGAAGAGAGAAGGAAGACAGGATAGGAGAAAGCCAGCCGTTCCGAGAACGAACATTATCCCATCAGGATAACAACCTTTGCTATCTCTTTAGCAAGCGAAATTTGTATGCTGGTATCCTCCCTGTTCCAAGTCCCCTAGCCAGACCGTGTTATAAGCATCTTCAATATTCAATATTATCGTCATTGTTAGCCAGTGCGCCAGGCCAAGTTCCAGTATCTCTTACCGCTCACCGTCCGCTCAAGAAATAACGGCAAACAACGTTTCTGGCTTAAGGAAGTACACAGGTATACAAAGTATCCACACATCTTTATCGATCAGTAAGTTCCGTTAGTCCCGGAAATCAAGAAAAATTGAAGATGGAAAATCTAAAACAAAGGCCATGCGAGGCCCTATCATATCGCCGAGGCAATGTAGTGACCCTGACACGGTGCAATTTTTAGTTTTGCATACAGAATATGGAATGAGTGAAAATGTTAGATTAAAGTGACTGATTGCGAGTTAAAACAAATTGTCAATGACAAGGATTATGTTTGATGGAGGTCCTTGCATATTGCACAAAAAGATAAACTACACAAAAACAAGTAAAACAGAACATGATCACGAGACTTGTAGTACAACAAATATAAGAACAAAAACAACAAATACAAGAACAAAAACAACAAGAACAACTAGAGTATGATGACATTTCTGTTGATGAATAATTATTATTATCATTATTGTAATGATGACGAAGAAGATGATTAAAATAGGGGAAAGACGCCACAGACGGACACGGACGGAGTTTAAGCCTTTAAATTCAGTTTGCATGGGTACCAAATTTTGACTGAGTAGGTCGCACATTTCGGGCTGCCGCAACTTTTAAAAACTCTTGCCGCTAAATCAAGGAAACCATATTGAGTGTGAGGACGGAGCAGGAATGGTGCAGTTCGAGAATTGAATAAAGTAATACGATGATATCAAGTAAAAAAAAAGGAAACCATATTGGCTATAGGCTTACCTAAATTTGAACTTTTGGAATTTCTTTCATCCCTTTTTTATGAATTTGTTTCTAAACACAATGGTCAATCGACATTGACTGAAATATATCCACTTGTCCAGTCGATTGCTTCAGTTGGCAGAGTTGGCACACCTTAACAGAACTGCACAACGCTTCATAAGACGAAATTCCTCTAAAAAGTAAGGGTTCATTTTGGGCGTCTCTCCTCAACTAATGACTGATTCTGCTCAGAATTATCATGACTTACTTATACTAATAATACTAATCCTATTGCTTATACTTATACTAAGGCTAATAATGGTACTAGGACTAATGATAATAGTTCTAATACTAAAATAATAGTACTAATACTTACCGGTGACGGTGCACTATGCCCATGACTGATTTGTAAACAAGCGCTGTGTTACCTTGACTTGGTTATGAAAGATTTATTGAGATGAGTTGAGAATCCCAAGCAATGACCAATGACGCTATCAGCTAGAGATTGTAGAGAGGATGACGGGACTAATATTAGCCATGGAATATTGGCCAACCTGTAGGGTAGGCATCTTGATGGCAGGTTGGCAGGGCCGACTATTCACTATCAGGTTGACCTGACAGGTACGGAGAAGATTATTGCTGTAAATATGTTTCTGCTATGAGAGAGGTTGGCAGGGCCGACTATTCACTATCAGGTTGACCTGACAGGTACGGAGAAGATTATTGCTGTAAATATGTTTCTGCTATGAGAGGTGATAGTACAAACCTATGAAAGTATACCTAATACAGAACTCTCACACTAGAGGCGACCTATCCAATATGCGACAGGCCTAAGGCCGGCCATTCACTGTCAAGTAGACCTGACAGGTACGGCTGAAAAGGTCTGCCTGTCAGGTCTACGTGATAGCTGATGTGCACACACACTATCAGGTAGACCTGACAGGCGGACCTGGTCTTGTGTCCAGACTTGTGCAATGCAACGTGCAATGCAATGAAATTCGTTAGTTTGGACGTGTTTGAGAAAGTGGCAGCAAAGTTTTTTGAGCATTGCAGCAAACGTTTGTGGGTATCCGAGAGGTTGGCGGTTTTCTGGGGAATGTCTTTGATGTGCGTTGCACTAGTTTGGACGTGTTTGCAAAGCATCGTGTAATGCAATGCAAATGATGTACCTACTATAGGCCATTACTAGTTGAGTATCGGTACAAAAATTCTCGGATACATGAAAAACGTTCCCATTCGTCAGATTTGATTTTACGTGCAATGTGCAATGCAAATGCTTTGCACGTTGCTTTGCATTGCACAAGTCTGGACCCAGCATTAGAGTAGACTTTTTGTGTATGTCCTTTGAGAAGTTAGGTCGATTTACCCTTTAACCATTATCTTGGCATTGTGTCCAAATGGATAACTTCAACATACAACACTTCTAGTGCACATTAGGTGGTGCATTGTAACGAAGTAGTTATAATACTTATAATGGAGCCAGCCTAGTTAGCTTAGTAGGTAGTGCGTCTGCCTTGTAAGCGCTAGGCCGCGGGTTCGATTCACGCCCGGGGCGGATTTTATCCTCATGGGATAATGTTCGTTCTCGGAACGGCTGGCTTTCTCCTATCCTGTCTTCCTTCTCTCTTCGATAGGTAATCTGTTTATTACAAACAGGTGCAGTTGGTACAGCATATTTGGTGTTTCGATAATAGATTGTTAAATTTCTATTCATGAACTTTATTCATATCTACATAGGTACCTACATTTTATCACTAAGATTATAGCAATGAGAATTATTATTGACCTAGGTATTTACCGTATTTATCAGCAAATTTATTAGGTGCCAACTGTGAGATATTCCTACATGATAAGTAAGTACCTAGGTTAGCAATTCTGATAGGTATGTGGCACATAATTAGATAGCAATAGCTAGAACCAACCTCAGTGGTGCAGTTGTTAACGCTTCGGACTTTGGATCTGGAGGTTGGTGGTTCGAGTCCAAGTCAAGTCATAAAATTTATCAAAAAATATATAATCGGGGAACGATATTTGTGACGAGCATTTAAATATGCTTAACACAATTAAAAATTCCTTTTTAGGTAGCAAGTTTGGTATGTGGCATAAAGCTATGTACCTACTCTATGTACCTATAGGTAATAAGGTAGGTACCAAGGTACCCCATGTTAAGCTACCTGCAGACAGGACATGACCTGTGGTGTCAAAGACACCAGGATGTGAGTACCCCCCTTACGCACTGATCTTCGGGAACACGCCGGATAACTAGAATATTGGCAACGGTGGAGCCTAGTTATAGCTTGGTTGGTAGTGTGCCTGCCACCTACCTTGCCAATGGAGGAGTTGCAATTAGGAAAATATTATCAATAAAAGGTCGATTCCTACGAAAAAGTTGTGAAAAATCCGAATCTGAGGTCAAAACTCCGGAAAAGTAACTTTAAAAGGTCGAAAATAACCCATTTTTTAGAGGTTAGATAGAGGGGAAGACCTGTACTATTCGCCGTTTTCGGCTTGACATAGCTTTGTGATACACCCTGTATTATAGGTTAAATCTTCCCCTTTAAAAAATCAAGCTACGCCACTGCTCGAAAACCGAAATTCTCAACCAAATTTCTTTTCCCACCGATATGACTATGCATAGATTGGTATTCGCCAAGCCCTCCTGCCAAACACCTTATAATCCCATTGGTTATTTCTTATTTAGCGTTAAACCTTAAACCTGTTGAGCGTTAAACCTTAAACCTGTTGAGAATTGTAGTGGATTATTGAGTTTATATTATAGTAGATTAGTGGATTTGTAAAAAAAAAAAATTCAATCAGTTCAACTAACAACTGAAAGCTAACGGTTTGTTTGATACAAATTCAGTGTCTTTTTTAATTTATTTTTAAACCTACTTCCTGTCTTTTTTAGGTGGGACACCCTAGTTAGCTTTGAGGGTAGCGCGTTTGCCTTGTAAGCGCTAGGTCCTGGGTCCTGGGTTTGATCCTAAATAAGTGAGGTTCGTTCTCAAAACGGCTGACTTTCTCCTATTCTTTGTTCTCTCTTTTCTTTTTCGGGACGATAAGCCCTTAGTAGTAACAGCTCCCTGTAGCAAACCTCTCTTTAAAAAACCTTCCTTTCTGATTTGTTGCTCCTGATTTCTTGATTTTATCCGACCTGCAGTTTTCTCAGATCCACCAGTAGATCGGAATTAAAAAAAGTTATCTTTGAAACACCCTGTTCTAAATCGATGGTTTACCTCTATCGCTGACTTACTGAACCAATTTTGCGTGAGAACGGTCGAATCGGTCGATTGGCTTACTCTACTGCCAATTCCTACCAGCCAATTCCTCCTAATGCAGCGGTTCTCAACTTTTTTTTATATTTTTTTCGCCCGCGTACGTCTTGGGTACCAGAGGGTTTAATCTGGCGAACCCCCGCGAAAAATTCAGTACTGCAGTACCTTGAGATCAAAAATCAGTACCTTTTCGGACTATACTGCACTGATAGGAAGATAAAATTCAAAATGGTCTTATATTTTTTTTTAAGAGATTTGACAGAGGGAACTGTAACTGCTATATGGTTTTATCGTCCCGAAATCGAAGAGAGAGGGGAGACAGGATAGGAGAAAGCCAGCCGTTCCGAGAACGAACATTATCCCATCAGGATAAAGTCCGCGCCGGGCGGGAATCGAACCCGCAGCCTAGCGTTTACAAGGCAGACGCACTACCAACTAAGCTAACTAGGCTGGCCAAAATGGTCTTTTAAAATTGTTTTGTCTACCGTTACCTACATTTTTTTTTTTTTTTTTTTTTTTTTTTTCGCGTTTCGGTATAAAGTTTATTAGATGTCAATGGTGATGGTGTTCTTGAATTCTTGAAAGATTGAGGCCGATTGTAGTGATTTGCAAGAAAGGCGTTTCAAATGTTATTCTCAAATGACGTTTCAAATGGGTTAAGGTCAGGAGATTTTTTTTTTCCAGTAGGGAGGGGTTGGATCGAGAGACCTGTAACTACGGAGTTCTTACCGCCCCGAAAGCGAAGAGAGATTACCCTAGTTAGCTTGGAGAGTAGTGAGAGCGAACCTTATCTGTTAAGAATGAAGTTCACCCCAGGCAGGGTCCTTATTAAGGTGTCACAAAATTGATCCACTTGTTAGACTTACTTTATCATGGACACTCGTTGCTATCTTGAAAGCACAGAAGAGGTTAGATCGTAGAACAGCCGCGGTAGACAGTAATAGTACACAGTAATATCTGTGTAACGTTTCGTTTTCGTATCCTTCGGTCTTCGCGTGTTCTTCCGTCTTTTTTCTGTTGTATTACTGTCTACCGCGGCTGTTCTACTACCTAACCTCTTCTGGGCTTTCAAGATAGCAACGAGTGTCCATGATAAAGTAAGTCGAATTAATGTATTGACCGTTGCAATCAACTCTCAAGAATAAGTACGTAAGATTGATCCACTTTTTTTTCCAAGGGGTTTGATCGACGAACTGTATAACAACGGAGTTCTTATCGTCCCGAAAGCAGAAACAAGATACGAGAGAGCCTTTACAGAGAACGAACCTTGCCTGTTGACAATCATCTGTAGGTGTGACGTGTGACAAATTAATACAAAGATAATGAAAAGTGAAACTCGAGTCACAAAATAACCTTATTGTCTTATGGTGAATTCAACCAATGGCTTAATGAGAGATTTAACTGATGGGAGAATTTTCAAACATCCAAAAAGGAGTTTTTAACAATCCAACAAGGAGTTTTTAGTGATCAAAAAGGAGGATCATTAAAAAACTCCTTTTGGGATCATTGAAAATTCTCTCATTAGTGAAATCTCTCATTAAGTCATTGGTGAAATCCACCATGAGTGTCAAAATAGTCTACGGTGTCGAGCTTCCAAATTGTATATAGAGTTCACTTTCCGAAATCCACAGTCACTCGATTGGGCTTCCGGTCAGTGTTGTTACAGTTCGCTCTATCAAACCTTTTGAGTTGCCAGCCTAGTTAGCTTAGTTGGTAGTGCGTCTGCCTTGTAAGCGCTAGGCCGCGGGTTCGATTCCCGCCCGGGGCGGATTTTATCCTGCTGGGATAATGTTCGTTCTCGGAACGGCTGGCTTTCTCCTATCCTGTCTTCCTTCTCTCTTCGATTTCGGGACGATAAGACCATAGCAGTTACAGTTCCCTCTGTCAAACCTCTTAAAAAAAAAAAAACCTACGTCAATAGTTTGAAGAGACGCCCGGCATAAATCAACACGGAACAGAGTTTTGATGTTTTACTGATTTTTTTTTTTTTTTTTTTTTTTTTTTTTTTTTTTTATTTTATGTTAAAATTTTTTTT
>NW_007379095.1:37618-50620 GCF_000475195.1 Diaphorina citri
GAG
Organism: Diaphorina citri; assembly: GCF_000475195.1. Classification (NCBI taxonomy): domain Eukaryota; kingdom Metazoa; phylum Arthropoda; class Insecta; order Hemiptera; family Psyllidae; genus Diaphorina; species Diaphorina citri. Next base: position 37,622 of record NW_007379095.1, read on the forward strand.
GGAGAGAGAGAGAGAGAGAGAGAGAGAGAGAGAAATAAAGAACAAAAGGAAGGAAGAAAAAAAAAGATATAGAAAAAGACACTTTTCGTTTTTGGTGGATGTGTCTAAATCACCTATCTAAAATAACTATCGTGTGTCCAGATCAATGTGACAGCAAAAAAATAGGCATTGTTGCCAAACATGTCACCTGTGCAATGATGGTAGAGAATCTTTAAAAGGGGAAGGTATATTGCACAGTGCTTCCTTCGACAGTGAAACAAAGTCAGGTAAGGCGATATCCACCTTACCTGTTCTGGAATCCAACCTCTGAACTTAGAGCTACCTCTGCATTTTAAAAGAGAGAGTTTATCAAAAATAGACCTTTACCTCAATTGCAACAATGTAAGGATTTCCTGCAATCTGATTGGTTCCTTCATTTTGGGTTGATGACTCATTGCTGCCACATTGATCTGGATGAACTATAAGTGACCAATAAGTCAGACCCTATCAAGGATCTGTGAAGGGTACAAAAGACATTACATACCTATATATAGCTGGTTAGTTGGAAACAATAGCTGAGTAATAAGCATATCCTAATGGACAATGATGAGCAATGAGCAAAAATGAGTAATGATTTAATGAGCAATACTCGAGCAATTATTGAGGAAGAGGTATTGAAAGATATTGTCCATGATGCGTTTCCTAAACAAACATGCAATGTGGAAAAAAAATTGGGCAAAATTTGTCCTAAAGAAACTTAAGATATTCATACAATACCACAGGCATAAGATCCAGCCTAATTAGCTTGAAAGGCAGTCCGTCTGCCTTGTATAAGTGCTAGGTCTTCGGTTCGATTCCCGCCCTTGACGAACTTTATCATATGTCCTATACACTAGGTATACATAGAATACAAACATAAGGTTCTTTTTGAAATGGCTGGCTTTCTCCTATACCTACCTCGGTGGTGTAGTGGTCAAGACGCTCGCCTGGTAAACAGGAGGGCGTGGGTTCAATCCCAGCCGAGGTATGGAATTTTATCCTCAGTATAATTTGAGAATTTGACCACAATAATAGTAGTAGCCTACTGCTGGAGTAAAGGGACTTTTCAGTCCTATGCGAGCAGTATAAATAAGCACTATTATTATTATTATTATTATTATTTCAGGCGATGTCGTTCTACTATCGTGTCGTGTATTATAGACGCTGCTTATCAGTGGACAACAACCTGGGGAATTACTTGGACTTATGTTATGTAGTTTATTGAGCAAATTTGAGTACTACTTGGCCAGGCCAAGTTGGCCTTTCGCAGAACACTCAACCAAACAATCCCAGATAGGTAGGTTAGGTACATCCGAGTAGTAAGTACCTATTATATAATCCGATAAGGATCAGGATTCATAAGAGTCTTAGAGCGGATTACAATACCTAAATACCTAATACATATATACCAAATACCTACATAGGTAATACTCGTATATTTAATTCATATACTAAATACTTACACCTACTTCCTTTACATATTAAAACGTACGTAGCTACTTATAGTGTGTCCAGATCAATGTGGCAGCAAAAAAATAGGCATTGTTGTCAAACATGTCACATGTGCAATGGTAGAGAATCTTTAAAAGGGGAAGGTATATTGCGCAGTGCTTCCTCCGACAGTGAAACAAAGTCAGGTAAGGCGATATCCACCTTACCTGTTCTGGAATCCAACCTCTGAACTTAGAGCTATTTGCACAGTGCTTCCTCCGACAGTGAAACAAAGTCAGGTAAGGCGATATCCTCCTTACCTGTTCTGGAATCTGAACTTAGAGCTACCTCTGCATTTTAAAAGAGAGAGTTTATCAAAAATAGACCTTTACCTCAATTGCAACAATGTAAGGATTTCCGCCAGACTAGTTAGCTTAGTTGGTAGTGCGTCTGCCTTGTAAGCGCTAGGCCGCGGGTTCGATTCCCGCCCGGGGCGGTTTAATACTGATGGGATAATTTTCGTTCTCGGAACCGGCTGGCTTTTTCCTATCCTGTCTTCCTTTCTCTCTTCGATTTCGGGACGATAAAAACAATAGCATTTACAGTTGCCTCCTGCTGTCAAACCTCTTACAAAAAAAAAAAAAAAAATAGTAACTATACACACCTAATATATTCTTACTCTCTCTCTGGGAATTTACACGCAGCGGTAATCTTGTTATTCACACATAGGTGCAGTTGGTACAGCATATTTGGTTCGTTATAGATTGTTAAATTTCTATTCACAATCGAACTTTATTCATCTCTACATAGGTACTACCATTTTATCACTAAGGATGTATAGCAAATGAGAATTATTATTTGACCTAGGTATTTACCGTAAATATATTATCAGCAATTTATTTAGGTGCCAATGTGAGATATTCCGCTACATGATAATAAGTACCTAGGTTAGCAATTCTGATAGTCTGCTCGATACTTAATTAGAGTGCAGCCATACACACCAACCATCACGTGTGCAGTTGTTACGCTTCGACTTTGGATCTGGAGGTTGGTGAGAGATCATAATCATACAAAAGTCCATTATCAATATATAATCGGGGAACCGATATTCTGTGAACAGAGCAATTTATAAAGTACCAACCCCACACTTCAAACATTCTTTTTAGGTAGCAACGTTGCGTCACTGTGGCATAACGCTATGTACATACTCTATAACCTACACTAGGCAATAAAGGTCACGCGTACCCCAAGGGTACGCCCGCACAACACGATATAACAGCACAGCTACATAGACAGACAGGACATGACCTGTGTGTCAAAGACACAGGATGTGGAGTACCCCCCCTTACGCACTGATCTTCGGGAACACGCGGATAACTAGAATATTGGCACGGTGGAGGCCTAGTTATAGCTTGGTTGGTAGTGTGCCTGCCCCCTACCTTGCCAATGGAGGATTGCAATTAGGAAAATATTTATCAATAAAAGGTCGATTCCCTACGAAAAGTTGGTGAAAAAAATCGTGAAAAATCCGAATCTGAGGTCAAAACTCCGAAAAAGTAACTTTAAAAGGTCGAAACATTCAATTTTTTAATTGCCCATTCAGTCTACGGTGTCGAGCGCTTCCAAATTGTATATAGAGTTCACTTTCCGAAATCCACACAGTCCACTCGATTGGGCCTTCCGGTCAGTGTTGTTACAGTTCGCTCTATCCAAACCTTTTTGAGTTGCCAGCCCTAGTTAGCTTAGTTGGTAGTGCGTCTGGCTTGTAAGCGCTAGGCCGCGCGGGTTCGATTCCCGCCCGGGGCGGATTTTATCCTGCTGGGATAATGTTCGTTCTCGCAAGCTGGCTTTCTTCCTCCTGTCTTCTTTCTCTCTTCGATTTCGGGGACCATAAGACCAGGGCATTGAAAGTTCCCTTTTTAAAACCCCTTAAAAAAAAAAAAAAAAAAAACCTTTTGAGAGGAAAACAGATTTTCTATAGAAATGGCCAATATCTTCATCACCCCACATCAGCTATCACCGAACACCGATTGTGAATCTGTTAGCGATTTTCTCTCCATATACCGTTCCATGTGTGATCTCTATATATATGTAGGTAGGATCTCTATTACTATTAATACGTGTGATCTCTGTTAATATGTAGGTAGGATCTCTATTACTATTAATAGGTGTGATCTCTGTTAATATGTAGGTAGGATCTCTATTACTATTAATAGGTGTGATCTCTGTTAATATGTAGGTAAGATCTCTATTACTATTAATAGGTGTGATCTCTGTTAATATGTAGGTAGGATCTCTATTACTATTAATAGGTGTGATCTCTGTTAATATGTAGGTAAGATCTCTATTACACAGACAGGATCTCTATGAGAAATTATTAGGTGCGATCTCTATTAGACTGACGACAGAGGAGTGTTAGGCCTAGCTGCAGGCTATGAATCTATTGTTTATAGTGAAAACATGTTGCATTCCTGCCTATAATAACATACCTGGTTACCAATTTGTAATAAGTATACCGTATACCTATCTATTTACTTATACATATATACTAAATACATTGTGTCCTACCAATCAGGTTCTTATTGTTTTCAGCTCCAAGAAGAGGATGCGACATCTCTCTTGTATCTATTGAGTACCTGTCGTCAGGTCTACCTGATAGTGAGTGGCGGGTCTAAATAATAATAAAAAAATGCCGTATGTATTTCAGTATTACTCTAAACACTTATATTTACATTTACACTGACAAGACGCGCGGCGATAGCAACCCCAATATCGGCGCAGCCACACCGGCACGCAACCTGCGAAAAACCCGCGCACCGCGAACAGCCAATAACCGCGCGACCGCCCGCACGGCAACGTATTAACCGCATGGCGCGCCAAGACCGACGATTTGATCGTGAGAAGGTTACACTGCGCATGCGCGGCCTCATCGACCTCATCCGGGACAAGGGACTGAACGATTATCCTGCCGCAGGCGACCTCCCACGCGAGACTACGCGAGAAGCGGTCCATGAAGGCGCAAGATGCACTGTGCACGGCTTGGAAGCAGTGCGGATAGTCGCCGCTAGGGTCGCTAATGTTGACGATGACGCCGCAATGTCCCTGTGCTGCCATCTTGCGGAGAACGAGTTTACTAAGTGTGGCGGTCCAGGTGAGCGAGCGGATCTCGGCGCTGATTTGACAGTCGGATGCGTTGATGTGCGAACCTGGGGTGATGAAAGAAGACCTTAACTGATTAATTACCTACTTCCAAGACCTCATCTCCGTTGTTAATACAGTTCCCTCTATCCTCTATCACTTTACGAGATAGATTTAGCGCACTTTACCCTCGCCTACACACAACACCAACCTGGGGCAGGTCGACGCTGCATCTGATTGACCAGAAATCCCACGCTCTCCAGTTCTTCGATTTTCCTTTCCAGACATCCAACAAGCGTTTGATCGCCTTGATCCGAGCCGCAAATAAGGACACGGGCCGTTACCCGATACGTGTCCTGAAGGTAGCGACAGAAGTCGTTTAGAATGGCCAGGTCACTGGTTGTACCGATCAGCTGCAGGTCGAGACCACGACGGGCTAATTCCTCCGCGTAGGAGACGCTCAGGGTGCCCTCCTCGATCACAACGATGGCCCAGCGGCCGAAATCCCTGAAAATAAATTTGGAATATTATTTAGTATTATTATTTTTTAGAGATTTGTTTTCGCAACGGCTGGCGTTTTCTGATCCTGTCCTCCATCTCTTCGCTTTCGGAACTTCCGTTGGAAAAGATCGTTGGAAGAGTTCCTTCAGAAGAGCCGCCATGCCATTAAAAAATACATATTTCAGCAATTTTACTTTAAACTAGGTAGAAATCTTACCTCAAAATAGGAAAAGCTTTATCTCACCTTAAATTACACCTGGGGAAGAGTTGTGAGAGCCAATAGCACCGCAATCCTCCCAATACAGACAGGGTGAGAGTGAGCAATCGGGAGGTCAAATACCACAAGCCCAGGAGGGCGAGGGGCTGTTCAAATTTGACCAGGGTACATATAAATGGGTGTGCAGCGCGCCCGGGCATGGTGAGAAATTGGACGGGAAATCTAGAGGACTGAAAAAATTTAGAGAAAAGAAATCATCAGTCAAATCAGAAAACACTCGACATTCGGCGGAGCGATAGCAATTTGGGGGTACCTACCTACTTGTTCAGAAGTCAAGTCAATGGATTATGGAAAATTTCTACCAAAAGGAACCGTCGCAAATGAGCAGTGAGGTTAAACGCAAAAAGGAGCTTTCTTTTTCATTGTCGTGGCTTCTGAATAACTATCCAAAATTTGGAGATTGACTCTGATTGACGTGGGGGAAGCAGGTTTAAGGCACCGGAAGCTACGATGAGTGGGAAATGGAGATACCTGCTATCCTTGAGGTCTCAGATTTTGGAGATTCACTTGAAATCCGGTGTTGAAATCACTCTGAATTCAGAGGCCCAAGGAATTTCAACAATCACACGAAATTTTGATGTCGAAGTGGGATAAAATCGCCTTTAGTGGGTCAAAATTTGTGGAGAACTTTTGTGATAGGATGGAGATAACTGGAGGTGTTTTGGAGATCCCTAAATATAACGTGGTTAAACATCAGATGAATGTGTTTGTGTTTAGGTTTCCCGCTAGTTAACTCAAAACCGAGAGCGCAGAGGTATGTTGGCTAAAACTTGCCCTCTCCCTCTGCGTCACTTGAAGCCTGGTCCCCAGTCTAGTTAGCTTGGAGGGTAGAGCAGAGCGTCTACCTTGTAAACACTAGGTTGCGGGTTCAACTCCCGCTTGGGGTGGATTTTTTTTTTTTTTTTCAAGACGTTTGATAGGGGGAACTGTGACTAAGGTCTTATCGTCCCGAAAAAGCAAGACAGGATAGAAGAAATTTAGCCCTTTGGAAGCTAACTAGGGTGGCAAGGAGTTTACCCTGAACGGATCAGGTTCGTTCTCGGAACGGCTGGCTTTCTCCTATTCCCTGTCTTAATTCTTTCTTCCGATTTTGGGACGATAGCTCGTACAACCGCAGCAGTCCACTTCCTCTAATCAAAAACACCAAACGTCTGAATGGCTGATTGCAATGACCACCATACCATGTGTTTTACACCCTGTTCCCTACGCGTTGAGTTTTGCAAACACCAACTCTTCCACGGACAACCGGGCATAAAACTGGCGAAAAGCCGCCAAACAACCATGGCAACAAAAACCGGCCAAAACGTCTGCAATGGCTTGATTGCCAATCTCTAAACTCCATACCAAATTTCAAGTCTCTAGCTCATACCGTTCCCGATATATTGTTAAATTACACCGAAAACCGCCAAAAAGCGTTAAAATGCCGCCAACCGTTGCACCGGTCTTAATCAAAAGTTTCGTGTCGCATCCTTGTCACATTTGACATCTAGATACCAAATTTCAAGTCTCTAGCTCTTACCGTTTTCGAGATATTTTGTTTACAGACAGACAGACAGACACACAGACAGACACACCCACGGACCAATGGCTGAAACTTTGGATTTAGGCTCTAGGGACCTCAAAACGTGTTTTGGCACTAAAAACTGACCATCGAAATTTTGACCCGATTACATTACTTTCCTTCCTATAGGATAAGGAAAGTAAAAACGGCGCACTGTCCGTAGTGGTTAAGTGACTAAAGGGGAAGGGGGGGGGGGAGAGAGGCTTGAAAAAGGGGTTTAAATAAAAAAGTCTGTCCATTATCTTGTTATCTTCCTCCTCTATTCTATCTCTATTTTGGGTCCTGAATGCTGTCGCCATAAAGCGGATATGTCCTTGACCCAGTCGTGTTATAGCACTATCAGTACTATAGGAAAATCTATTCATTTTAGTATTAGAGATGTAGAGATAAAGATAGATACTAGTCCTACTACTAACATTGTGTTTAAATACCTACTATATTACTATATAAATGTGTATCTATATTAAACAAATAATGTGTTGTGTGTAAACCCGTAAACAGTACAAAACATTCATTTTTGATTCATCATCGTGCAAATAGCTACACACTTCATTCATCGGTATTTCAAATGTTTCATTCATCAGTATTTCAAATGTTTCATTCATCAGTATTTCAAATGTTTCATTCATCGGTATTTCAAATGTTTCATTCATCAGTATTTCAAATGTTTCGGCATAAGATCCAGCCTAATTGCCTTGAAAGGCAGTGCGTCTGACTTTGTAAGCTCTAGGTTTTTGGGTTCGATTCCCTCCTGGGGTGAACTTTATCCTAAACAGATAAGGTTCGTTCTCGGAACGGCTGGCTTTCTCCTATCCTGTACTCCTTGTTTCTTTGCTTTAGGGATAGTAATAATAATAATAGTGCTTATTTATATACCTACTGCTCGCATAGGACTGAAAAGTCCCTTTACTCCGGGCATGGTGAGAAAGTGGACTGGAAATTTCGGAGGACTGAGATTAGAGAACTGATATTGGAAAACACTCGAAATTCGGAGGACTGAAATTAGAGAAAAGAAATCAATCAAATGTGAAATTCGATGTGAAATTCTGTACTCACAGTAAAATAATTAAATTTAGAGGACTGATAAAAATTGAAAACCACCGAGGAACGATAGCGATTTGGGGTACTTGTTCTGAAGTCATGTCAATGGATTATGGGAAATTGCTACCAAAAGGAACTGTCACAAATGAGCAGTGACCAGTGTTATTATAGGGTTAGGTTAAACACAAAAAGGAGCTCTCTTTTTCACTGTCCTAAATAGTTACCCAAAATTTGGAGATTGATATGAGAGAAGCAGATTTAAGGAACCTGAAATTATGCTGAATAGGAGATACCTGGTGTCCTGGAGTTTGATAGGCAGTCTCAGATTTTGGAGATTCACTTAAAATCCGGTGTTGAAATCACTCTGAATTTGGAGGCCCAAGGAATTTCAACAATCACACACGAAATTTTGATGTCAAAGTGGGATAAAATCGCCTCTAATGGGTCAAAATTTGTGGAGAACTTTTGTGATAGGATGGAGATAACTGGAGGTGTTTTGGAGATCCCTAAATATAACGTGGTTAAACATCAGATGAATGTGTTTGTGTTTAGGTTTCCCGCTAGTTAACTCAAAACCGAGAGCGCAGAGGTATGTTGGCTAAAACTTGCCCTCTCCCTCTGCGTCACTTGAAGCCTGGTCCCCAGTCTAGTTAGCTTGGAGGGTAGAGCAGAGCGTCTACCTTGTAAACACTAGGTTGCGGGTTCAACTCCCGCTTGGGGTGGATTTTTTTTTTTTTTTTCAAGACGTTTGATAGGGGGAACTGTGACTAAGGTCTTATCGTCCCGAAAAAGCAAGACAGGATAGAAGAAATTCAAGACGTTTGATAGGGGGAACTGTGACTAAGGTCTTATCGTCCCGAAAAAGCAAGACAGGATAGAAGAAATTTAGCCCTTTGGAAGCTAACTAGGGTGGCAAGGAGTTTACCCTGAACGGATCAGGTTCGTTCTCGGAACGGCTGGCTTTCTCCTATCCTGTCTTAATTCTTTCTTCGATTTTGGGACGATACTCGTACAACCGCAGCAGTCACACTTCCCTCTATCAAAAATCAAACTTGAAAAAAATCTGGTGTGAACATCACACGACTTTCCTCATCCTATTGAATGATGCTTATTTTGGGTGTTCTTGTTCTTATAACCAAACCGCCAACCGTTGCACCGATCTTAACCAAAAGTTTCGTGTCGCATCCTTGTCACATTTGACATCTACATACCAAATTTCAAGTCTCTAGCTCTTACCGTTCTCGAGATATTTTGTTTACAGACAGACACACACTTTGACGGACCAATGGCTGAAACTTTGGATTTAGGCTCTAAGGACCTCAAAACGTGTTTTGGCACTAAAAACTGACCATCGAAATTTTGACCCCATTACATTACTTTCCTTCCTATAGGATAAGGAAAGTAAAAATAGGGATTTAGACGTCTATACTAATAATCCGCCACTGGGAGACTACTTAAATCACGAACGCCATATTGCCATGAAGCGCAACGTAACCAGCAACGAATTTGTAATAAATATAAAATTCAGTCTCGTACTTGCTTATAATTCTTACCTGTACAATGTACAAGTACATACTTGTAGGTAGGTACCTACTAAAAAAATTCATCAGCCATATTGAAGATAGTAGAAAATTTCATTTCTCCTACTTTAGAATACTACAAGTAAAAGCTAAGAAGCATTCTTTAGAATACTATAAGTAAATAGGTATGTATAGAAGAAAAATTAGACCGATTGCAATCTTTCTCATGCTCTTATTTAACGAGTAACTGCCTAACATGAGTTAGTGGAGATGTTTGCAACACCAAACTCATTATTCCTTGGTGGAGGTGCTAAAAATTTCGCACGTTTTAATTTCTACTAGTGGAGATGCCTCAACTCCCCACCCAAAATAACATTGTACCATTCGCATCCAATAAATAAATAAAGAATGAATAAAGTTTCTTTGTGTTATTAGCTATGTCACAACTTTGGTGCTCACTGCAGCATTGTAGGATTTTCCCAATATCTCAATAATCCTAAAATCCAATGTTTAATACCTACCATGCTGGCACCGGTCGCTATGCGCATTTATATGTCATAGCTACTCATTTTCCTCACGAGGCTGAGTGGGCCCCGCAACAGCCAGTCACGGAATAATCAATCATTTGCATGATACAAATTTCTTGACTCCGCCGGGAATCGAACCCGGGTCTTCCGCGTGCAAGGCGAGCGCAATGACCACTACGCCATGGGAGCTGACATTCGCATCCAATAGCTACTAGTAGACACACCTAAACACTGTACCTGTAAGAGGTCCAAACCATAACCTAATTCCTACTATGTAGGTAGATAATAGTTTAATAAAATTTATTCCAGCTTCTTTCGACAATGAGTTTACTGACAAGATAATGTTCGTTTTAGGAACAACTGGCTTTCTCATATTCTGTCCACAACTTCTGTGCTAGATTTTGGGAAGTTAAGACCTTAGCACTTTAGAGTTCCCTCCATCAAACCTCTAAGGGGTTCGCGGTTTCTCTTTCGTTGTAAGGGTCATAAATACAAAATCATGAAGTTAAAACTCCCAACTCACTTCTTTCGTTCAAAATTATACATGGGTAATAATATCTGCTTTTCTAATCCGCTCCTTTCTTATTTCCTAACCACGAAATTACTAACAATTCAATCTCCACAACACAAATCCTGCCTCTCTTCCTCTTCCTAAGCCTAATATCCTCTCCCATCCTCCTCGGAAAGAAAAGCTTTCACGTCCTCCTCGCGAAAGCTTTCAAAACCTCATTTCCTTTGAGTAGACAATTTGCTTGAATTTTCCGCGCAAAGGAACTAACTTACAAGAAGAAAAACGCCTGCCAGGGCCGGAGCTACAGGGGGGATCTTTCGGGCCCCATTCACTGAGAAAAAAAAATTGACAGGGTGCCACAAGTTTAGGTTCCCCATAATTTGTCAAAATATACAAGACCTTGTTTAGACTGCAGGGGTAAAGGGACTTTTCAGTCCTATCCCAGCAGGACAAACAAGGTATATTCTATTCTATTCTATTATTGGATTACTTCCCCTGATTTAGGCTGTTGGAATGCTATATTATAGGGTCGAACTTCCCGATATAGAGTTCAATATTAGGGTGCCGGAACCCAGTCACCAGATAAGGCTTTCGACACCCTAGTTTTTTTCTCAGTGTGGTAAGGTTGTATCCGGCCCTGAACGCTTTTGCCTCTTGTTATTACTGGATAATTAGATTCTTCTGTGTTTTACGTAAGGAAAATGCGGAGCTTGTGTAGAAATTAGGACGAACATTAATTTCAGCCCCTCGCCTCGTCCCACCGCGGCACCGTGAGACTATTTTCCCCCGGTTATCAAATAGATAGACAAAAAATTGTACAGAGCAGCTAGACACAAACGAAGCAGCTAGGCATACACAAAAGAAGCCGCTAGACCTACAAGCCGCGTAGAGCAGTCTTTTCCCAGAAGTTTGATAGAGGGAACACTAATAGAGTTAACTGTAACAACGGAGGTCTTATCGCCCCGCCCGGAAGCGAAGAGAGAAGGACGACAGGATATTAGGAGAAAGTCAGCCGTTCCGAGAACGAACCTTAGGTATCTGTTTACGATCTGTTCATGGCGGGAATCAAATCCGTTATCTAACTTTGCGTAATCCACGTTTTCTCCTCTTCCGAATCCCTTTTCCCCTCTTGTGGAAAACAACACGAATTTTAGTTTCTAAAGTTAAACCCAGGTGGCGTGGTTGTATTCAAACCCTTGAAAGTTTTCGCCAACCAAAATGTGGTTTTCTCAAACCAAAAAGGTCGAGTTTGGGAATTGAAAACTGGTCATTAGTTTAACCGTTTGACCGACAACAAAGGGGGGGGGGGGGGAAGACGGGTGGAATTCTTTATTAGTAATAAATTCATGTAAAAAAAAAAAAAAAAAAAAAAAAAAAAAAAGGTTAGGTGGATACATGTCCACATGGATATCCACGTGATGGATAGCTGGATAAATATGTTGGATGGACTTACGGCATGTTACATGTACCTGAATTAAACATCTTTTTAATCTATATTATACGAAAAAATTTACATAGGCTCAGGACTGCAGAAAAGAGTTGCCTTTTGGCTATGTAAATGCATTTAACACCGAAAACTTCCGGCTTTTGAAGTTTTTCCGCCTGTAAAACGATGGTAAAATTATTGGAAAATAATGATACCCGTTAAATTTATTTCCTTCCTACTCGATTTTTCCCGCCCGCCTGCCTCCTGTTTGCATAATTTTCCTCCTGTTCAGGCGGCTTTTCGCCTGCGGACCATTCGATGGACATTCCCACTCTGAGTACTCTCTCCCTCCCTCGACTCGCTGGCGGGATGCGGCGAGCAGGCGCTACAACTACGTTAGACTATCCCACTCGCTGTGCTACGCTCCCCTTTCTGTGCGGGTGTCAGGCCTGAGACAGTCAAAGAATGTCGGTTACTCGAGCTCAAGTTTGTCTAAGACTTGTGCCTCTCCCCTTTATCAGTCTCACCATCCCCTTTATAATATGCTTCCTCCCCTTCTAATTAAATTCTGTGCGGGTGTCAGGCCGGAGGCCACTCAACAATGTCGGTTAGTCGAGCCAAGTTTTATCTAAGACTTTGTGCCCCTCTCCCCTTTCAATCAGTCGCACCATCCCCTTCAATAATATGCTAATTATTCTAGTAAAAACGTCCATCTAGAACAAGTCGGCGCTGGGGGACGAAAACAAAGCGCTAGAGGTCCAACTCTTGCTACAGGATATGTCTGCGTTTTTACTCCTACAGGAGATTTAACCAGGCGTAAACGATACTTAAATTTGTACCGTTAATTGTTTTTGGGTTGTCCTTACGTAACGAACAACTTATACTTTGAGTTCGTAAAGCGAGAGTAATTCGCAGAAGACAGATTAATTGTACTGGAACTGCCAACGTCGTGACGTGTGCGTAAAAGAGTCAGTGTAACCCAGCGTATAAGGGAACAACTTCAAAAAAAATGAAAGATAATGGATGATTGTCATATTCGTTTCGATCA
>NW_007379095.1:51228-55627 GCF_000475195.1 Diaphorina citri
GGAGGGAGAGAGAGAGAGAGAGAGAGAGATATGTAGGTAGGTAAACATAGTAAACGAAAAATGTATTTTTAATAATTACACATACTTACCTACATAATAATTATTTACAATTTACATATGTAGGTCTTTTGACGATATGATCTTTATAAATAAATTTATTGAAAGTGTAGATATCGTTACTGACATATTCGACAAAAATCTTGTTAAAAAGACACCCCAAAATAACTCCAGTCTAAATTTGACGAGCAAAACAGAAATATCTTGACAAGCAAACATGTTTACAACATAATTTTATCAATAAAGAGTTGCTCCATCTCAATTGAACTGTTATCAAGTTATCATAATGGGACATGCTCTCAAACTCAGTCCTCAAGATGAGGTCTGGACAGGCTATGAGACAAATGAGACATTTTTTATTATTAGTTATTAGTGTAACATACCGATGTTGTATACATTCATGTTTGAACTTTATGTACAATAAAAACTGAAATTCTACCAAATTTGCTAAAATAGCAAAATTTTCCATTGAAAATATTTAACTTCACATCCATCATAAAACCATTAGGTTATACCCAGAATAAAATAAATACTCTTTTTTTACGTCCCTCTGTTATACCACATCCATCTTCCACATTCACATCCGCTATGGTACTTTACAGTTACCATTAAACCCATCCATTCATCTTCTCCACCTCCTCTTCCTAAAACTTCTCTTTTTTTCTCTCTTCCTCTTTCTACCCCCCCTTCTCAAATTCCTTCTACTCCATTTGTTTCCTCCTCTTCTTCCTTCTTCTTCCTTCTTCTTCTTCTTCTTCTTCTTCTTCTTCTTCTTCTTCTAGACGTATAGTACATTTCTTACTTCTCTTCCTTTTTTCCTCTTCCTCTTTCTCCCTCAGATCTCCTTTTCTATTCGTTTTTCTCCAAATTTTCCTTCTCCTTCTTCCTACAGTATTCAGTTCCTCCTTCTCTTTCACCTTCTAAAACTTCACCTCCACTACGGTCAAATCAGTCATCCAGTAAACAAACACACAACAGGTAAAAAAGAAGGAGGCGATGGTGGAGGAACAGAGGAGAAGACGAAGGTGAATGATGAGAGAGTGGAGAAGAAACCTAAGGCGCTGGAGAAGGAAGAAAGGGAGGTGAAAATGGAAGGGAAGGAGATGAAAGAGGAAGAGGAGGACAAGGATGTGGTGGAGAAGAAGAGGAAGAGGTATCTCAGAGTGTCCGGTGGAAAAGATAAAGATTCAAGATGTCAAGTGAGGTAAGGAGGTGAAGGTAAAAGTTTGTACCGATATCAGCAAAGTCAGGCGACGAACTAAGGAGTCCTTATTTACAAACTTATAAGGAGTCACATCACGTCAGTAGAAGTCATGGGGAGTCGAAAAGATGTAGTTCAAAGTTTTCCCACATAATATTGTAGGTAATCTCGTTCATGATTCACGTGACGTGAAAGTAGTGTGACTGTCCTGAACGAAATTGGTGATTCTCATGATTTTTTTTTATTATCTCAGAAAAAACTATGAAAATTAAAAAAAATATTGAGACTATAACGAAGAAAATGCGTTCACTAGATCGTGAGATACAGCTCTCGGAACATGAGAGTCTCAAGCCCGCCGATATCATACCTAGCGACAACACTGTACTCCTGTGATGACGTCATCTACCAATATCGTACGACGCGCTGTGGGCTTATTACCATAGGGATTTGGGTTAGGGGCTCAAATAGATCGAATAGGTACCTATCTACGCATTTTGTTATCACTATTTTTCAATATCAGCTTAGGTACTTATACCTATTTTCAAATTTAGATATTTTCATTCCATTTTTTTTTATCATGCACTTATTCAAGTAGTTACTTTTTCGTACATGTACATTTTTTTTAAGGGGTTTGACAGAGTGAACTGTAACTGCTATGGTCTTATCGTCCCGAATTCGAAGAGAGAAGGAAGACAGGATAGGAGAAAGCCAGCCGTTTCCGAGAACGAACATTATCCCATCAGGATAAAATCCGCCCTGGGCGGGAATCGAACCCGCGGCCTAGCGCTTACAAGGCAGACGCACTACCAACTAAGCTAAGTAGGCTGGCACATTTATTTCGATCGAGAAGAATAATATGAATAGTATGATCTCCACATACCAAACATCCCTGCTCAAAGTTCCGCTTTATGTAAACACTACCTACGTAGGTACCTACCTATATGATAATAATAGTGCTTATTTTTACTGCTCGCATAGGACTGATAAGTCCCTTTACTCCAGCAGTAGGCTACTACTATTATTGTGGTCAAATTCTCAAATTATATTGAGGATAAAATTCCATACCTCGGCTGGGATTGAAGCCACGCCCTCCTGTTAACCAGTCGAGCGCCTTGACCTCTACACCACCACAGGATACTCAGAAAAACAGTCAAATTAGCAGATACAAAACGCAAAAACCAAAGAAAACGATGTGATCAGATTAGCAAGAGCCAGAAGAATTTCTTTTTTCATGGTTGGTTACGTCCCACGCAATGTTGCCAAGCGTCCCTACGCTTTAAAAATTTGAATCTCATTATTTTTCCCGCGCACACTTTGGGGACGAATTTCTTAGAGAAGAAATACTTTTTAAAAAAAAAATCTTTTCGGATTATTTATTATTTTTGACGATCTTTACGAAAAAAATACATTTGGACAGTTATATTTTTCATGAGAATCATCAATTACTCGGTTTCGAACCCAGAACTTTTTAATTGTAAGCCCCAAGTAATTGAAAATATTACCAATCGATTTCTCGTGAAAAAATACATAAAATAGAGTATCCAATTGTACACAAATGTTGAGTTTCAAACATAACACATTTCTCGGATTTCGAACCCTTAACTTTTTAACTGTAAGTCCCAGGTGTATGAAATCACCACCAGTGAATTCCTCAGATAAAAATACATGAGTTAACATATTTGGTTTAACTAAAATACTTAATGGGGACTTTTGAGACAAGAAAAACTGTTTTTACATGTATTTTTCCTATGGCGCACATTAAAAGTGGACACACTGTATGTACATATAGGTACATATATAAATTATGAACCTTTCTTTTCCTCTCTCTCTTCATCTTCTTCTCTCTCTCTTACTTGCTATGTTGTTTTCTTTCTCTATTTCCCTCTCCTTTTTAACTCTCTCTTTATTTATTTTTGAAATTTATAGACCTTCATTCAAAAATCTAATATAATTATGAAAATGAATATTTGTTTTTTTTTTTTTTTTTTTTTTTTTAAGGGGTTTTGACAGAGGGAACTGTAACTGCTATGGTCTTATCGTCCCGAAATGGAAGAGAGAAGGAAGACAGGATAGGAGAAAGCTCTCTCTCTCTCCCTTTTATTCCCCTTGCCCTTTTTCCCCTCTATTTTCCTTTTCCTATTCTTCTATTAAAAAAAAAAGAAAAAAAAACAACTCATTAACCTTCCATTTTCTCTTCTCCCCGCAGTTCACTCGTTGCCCAATCTCACCGTCCTAAGTCTGAGCGGTTGCAGCAAGATCACCGATGATGGCGTAGAACTCATCGCTGAGAACTTGCAATCGTTGCGCTGTCTGGATCTGTCGTGGTGTCCTCGGATAACTGATGCGAGTTTGGAGTTTGTTTTGTGTACCTGTTTGTAAATATTGTATTGTAAAAAACATTGTAAAATCCTAATAAAGTGTAATATAATAATAATAATAATACAATGATATGGGAAAACTTTGAACCACCTATTTCTGACTGCCCATGAGCTCACGTGACGTAGCGAGACGTGATGTACACGTAAAACTTCTCTAAGCACCGTAGGTGTTTTGGCTGGAAAGGAAAGCTCAAGTAAGTGAGCCTTTTTTTAAAGACACCCCTTTGGGAGCAAGGGAGGGGCCCTCAGTTAAAACACTCGTCACTGTCTGAAGTGTGTGTTAAAAAGAGGAAGAAGGAGAAGGAGAAGAAGAAGAAGAAGAAGAAGGAGAGGAGGAGGAGGAGAAGAAGAAGAAGAAGAGGCGGAGGAGAAGAAGACAAAAATTAAGAAAAAGAAGAAGAAGGAGAGGAGGAGGAGAAGAAGAAGAAGACACAAATTAAGAAAAAGAAGAACAAGAAGACGGAGAAGAAGAAGGAGGAGGAGAAGAAGAAAAAGTAGAAGAAGAAGAAAAAGTAGAAGAAGAAGAAGAAGAAGAAGAAGAAGAAGAAAAAAATAGGTGAAGAAGAAGAAGAAGAAGAAGAAGAAGAAGAAAAAAAAATATATTCATCATATATAAGAACATAGGGGACCGGAGAAGTCTAGGAACATTCAAGACCTCCCTGGTGAAATATCCTAAAGCAGGGTTGTCCAACCTTAGGGCACCCGAGGGCCGCAAGAGACCAAAGTAGAGAGTTGGCGGGCAGCAAAAACTCAACTCACGGGG
>NW_007379095.1:55660-57603 GCF_000475195.1 Diaphorina citri
CAATTAACTTATAATATAATTTCTATTTTATTATAAGAACTTACGTACATGATGGACATTAGTGCGATTCTCTGTGGCAACAACCTCCTGCAGCTGACAAAATGCGGGCCGCCGGGTTGGACCCCCCCCCCCCAAAGCCGCCCTACAAGGCTCAGCTCAGCACTCAGCACACAGTAGAATGGAACCAGATATGTAGAAGAGGGGGGCTACAAGAGAGACCCACCCCATGGAAAAAAGCCCGGGGGGGGGGGGAAATCGACCCTTAACGGACAGGGCCGTAGCCAGGATTTTATCGAGGGGGGGGGGATCCAAGCAGTGATGTACGAGGGGAGGGGTCTAAATTTTCGGAGTCTAGTCTGTATGTATACAGTAATTAAGGAGAAAAATGAAAGTCTAACGGTGGCCCGGGCTCCTTAAGTATGGCTCCTTAAATATTTACGGAGAAAAATAACGCCCGAGGGGGCCCCGGGGTTTACGGGACCCCTCCCCCGGCCCTGCTTACGCAAGCTGTTTCATCCCCTTGTGGAGTATTTCATATCAGGAAAATCCTGCCACTTAAGAGAAAGCAAAAAAAAAAAAAAAAAAAAAGAGTATTTAATATAAGGAAAATCCTGCCACTTAAAAAAAAAAAAAAAAAAAAAAAAAAAAAAAAAAATCGACTCTTATAAAAGCTGCCCTGTTCTCTTTATCGAGATTTTTACATCACAAGAAGGAGATGAAGCTGGTGCTTAAGAAAAGATCAGTGGTTGGGTGGAAAAGCTCCCTCAGGAGAAAAAGAAGAAGGAGAGGAGGAGGATAAGAAGAAGAAGAAGAAGGAGGAGGAGAAGAATAAGGAGGAGGCGGAGGAGAAGAAGAAGAAGGAGGAGGAGGAGAAGAAGGAGGAGGAGAAGAAGAAGGAGGAGGAGAAGAATAAGAAGGAGGAGGAGAAGAATAAGAAGGAGGAGGAGAAGAATAAGAAGGAGGAGGAGGAGAAGAATAAGAAGAAGAAGGAGGAGGAGGAGGATAAGAATAAGGAGGAGGAGGAAAAGAATAAGGAGGAGGAGGAGAAGAAGAAGAAGGAGGTGGAGGAGGAGGAGAAGAAGAAGAAGGAGAAGAAGAAGGAGGAGGAGGAGAAGAAGAAGGAGGAGAAGAATAAGGAGGAGGAGGAGGAGGAGGAGAAGAAGAAGAAGAAGAAGAAGAAGAAGAAGGAGGAGAAGAATAAGGAGGAGGAGGAGGAGAAGAATAAGGAGGAGGAGGAGGAGAAGAATAAGGAGGAGGAGGATAAGAATAAGGAGGAGGAGGAGAAGAATAAGGAGGAGAAGAAGAAGAAGGAGGCGGAGGAGGAGGAGGAGGAGAAGAAGAAGAAGGAGGCGGAGGAGGAGAAGAAGAAGAAGGAGGCGGAGGAGGAGAAGAATAATAAAGAGGAGGAAGAAAGAGGGAGGGGGAAACAACCCTTTTAAAACTACATCCCCCCCCCTTTCATGATTAGGTATTTCAAGTTTTTTTCCCCTCCAAGTTGAGTGGAAAAGGGATTTCATGAACGAGAAAAAGGGAGAAAAAGATGAAGTTGTTTCTATCTTGTGTAATACAGCCAATAGGATGTCAGAGCGCATGACCCTTGACCTGCCCGAAATACCTTGACCCTCCCCCCCTCCTACCAGTCCTACCGTCCCCCTCCTCTCGCTTAGACTTAACAGTCCCATTCAGGCAGTCAGGTATAACATTATAGGGACACTTGACACTTCTGCCCCCCCTTCTTATCTTAGGCCAGCCACTCACTATCAGGTAGACCTGACAGGTACATCTGATACCTGATGAGCACACACACTGATAGGTAGACCTGACAGTTATACGGTTTACGGTACGGCTGAAAAGGTACGAATGTCAGGTCGACCTGAGAATACGTAGAGGGGGGGGGGGGGGGGGGAGGGAGGGGGAAAGGGGGGGGGAAAAAAAAAGAAGGG
>NW_007379095.1:57661-68241 GCF_000475195.1 Diaphorina citri
GGAGGGAGGGAGGGAGGGAGAAACGGAGGGAGTGAAGAATAACATAAGTAGGAACAGACAGGGTAAAGAGAGGGAGGGGACATGGCAAACACCGGCAAGGCGGACGGGCGAATTTAGAGAAGCGAGAGAGGAACTACTAGAAAAAGGTCTTGGAATGAGCAGAGTAAGGGAAGAATAACAAAGGTGGAAGGAATAATAGCGAAGAAGAGGAGAAGGGGAACGGCCGACGGAGGGAGAGATGGAGGCGGGAGAATAACAAGCGAATGAAGGGAGGGGAAACAGAGAAGGAGAGGAGATGGAGATAACAAACAAGCGAAGTAAAATGAAATAATGAGGGAAATGGGAGGAGTGAGAAACAAGCTGGGTCCGTCCCTCCGGGAATTATATTTAGCCCGTAGTTTATCTCGATCGGTGAGCTTAGAGAAAAATTAGAGAAAATCGAGTACCCTATGTACCTACCTACATTTGTTTAACGTATTCACAGTTTTATTATCTACCTTCTTGATTTTATTTTTTGATTTACTTTCATGTAATGATTAAAGGGTTAGGTGGTAGAGGAACGCCTGAGGCGGTTACACCTCGCTCAGTTAGTCCGTGTAGCCGTCCTACCAGGATCTATTGTATATAAGTAGTAATAAATCAAAGACTAGAGCACGCGATTCTATTCCTTCGGTATCGTATGTCTGTCAATCACATGTATAAGGATGTATCCAGCGTCACCGCTATATATCGAATAAGAGTCGCCAGGTCTATTGATACAGACAGACATTGAACACAGACAGCACGACACCGAAGCGAACACAATAGTCTCCGTCCACTTACCTACTATTAGTAATCTAATAAAGGAAGGACGCGACTATAAAACAGGGATGATTGAAGAGGAGAAGGAGCGGGTCATAAGGTAATAGGAAGGAGGGAAGAAGATGAAACCTAATAGGAAGGGAATGAATGGAAGAGAGAGGGAAGGAGTAAGTGGAGGGAAACATAAGGTAATAGGAAGCTTCGTTTGGTTACCATGGTAACGCCCTAGCTTCCACTCTGTGATGATGGAAACGGCAGAAGCCTCCCATTGAGAAAAACCACAGGTTTTACCGGTAGAGAGTTGAGAGAGAGAGAGAGAGAGAGAGAGAGAGAGAGAGAGAGAGAGAGAGAGAGAGGGAGAGAGAAGATAGAAATGTACCTATACGGAATGAGAAAGAAAAAAAAATATAGAGAGAGAAAGAGAAACATAAAAAAGAAAGAGAGAAAAAAGTAAGAGAGAATAATAGGAAGTAATAATAAAGGAAGGACGGGCTAAAAAGAGAGAAAGAGAGAAAAAAAAAAATTGAAACGGAAAGGAAAATAGGACGAGAAAAAAAGAAAGAAGAAGACAATACCTAGAAGAGTCGCAATTTTCAGGTGGTAATGGTGGAAACTGGGAAATGGTTCAATGCCAGGCAATGTTCCATTTCGCTATTTCCCACTATTACCACCATGAACATTCCAGAAGGAAAACGCGCCTAAGGTAGGCAAATAGAAAACTTGAGAGAAAATGGAGGAAAGAAGAAAATGAAAAAGAGAGAAGAGGAGAAGAAACGTAAATAGCAAGATGAAGGAACGAGGTTCAAAGAAAGAAAGAACGATACACAAAGATAAAAGATTGATTGACAAGTGAAAATTCAATAGAAAAAAAAAAAAAAAAAAAAAAAAAAAAAAAAAAAAATGAAGAGAAAAGAAGTTTCCTTGGGACATAAAATAAGAGAATATTCCGATTTTATGAGTTTGTTTAGGACGTTTCAAGTACTACTTGTTGGCTCAGGTGGCTTTTGGAGTGTAGGTAGGAAGGTAGAGGTGCCTTTTACGAGGGCTTAATTTTACGAGCGGGTAATTTTTTTTTTTTTTCGGAAAAGTTAGGACCTTTTTTTTATTTTAATTTAAAGTTTTAGGTATGTTTTCTTTTGGAGGAAAATTTTAAATTTGTACTTTGAATAAAACCACCTAAGAATGGCAGGGAGAAACTCGAAAAGTGAGAAAGTTGGATTGAAAATATAATCTACAAAATAAATAGTAGGTACTAAAAAATAAGATGATATCTAAGTAGCAAATATGATTTTTACTGAAATATGTACCTAGGGGAACGCGGGGCAAAACGGTATCCCCGGGCAAAACGATACCCCACCTTATCTATATATAGTCACTAATTAAATAAACAAGCTGGGTCCGTCCCTCCAGGAATTTTTTAGCCCGTAGTTAATTCGCTCCCGGGGCTTCGCTTAAGTCACCCATCCATTTATTGGCCTTGCTCGGCGTAGCTTAATATAGATGACGCCAAAATCGGTCTTAAATTAACGACTGAAGTGTTATCTAAAACTTTTTCGCTGATAGTTCGTCACGACAAATTTCAGAGCTCATTTGTGTGAGAAAATGTAAAAAAAAAATACCCCCCCCCCCCCCCCCCCACACTTTCGTGTTCCTGGTAAAAAGACCTTTAATTTGATATACAGGTCGACCAGGTTTGGATAAGCCCTTCTATGGGGTCAGAAACACACACACACACACACACACACACACAGACGACACCGAAGCGAATACAATAGTCCGTCAACTATACCTTTTATTATTACTATTGTAATTTAATAAAGGAAGGACGGACTAAGAGAAGAAGATAATTTTACAAAATTTTTAATCATAATTATGAAATTTAGTTGATGTAAAAGACGGGTACATAATATATATGTATACAATTGGGAAAATTGGTTTTTCACTTCTTCTTCTTCCTCTTTTGTTCATCTCGATGTTTCTTGAGACATGCTTGAACACATCTGATGAATTCTTCACAATCATCCACATCAAATTTCTCCGATGGAAAATCTTTCAGAATGTCCTGAGCCGATTTGTCCGTTGGCTTCGAAGGCTTGCTCTTTTCCTGCAGTTTTCTCACTTTCGAAGGTTTATCGGGCTCAATGGAACCGTCTCTTGGCCTTTTCCTATCCTCCGGCTTTCTTCCAAGCAACCAATCACAGAAGCTGCCCTTTTGTGGTCTTCCCGTTGTATACACTCCAGGTTCACCTTTGACAGGTTTTAGTCCTTCAGGAATGGGTCTCCCCCGGGAATCCACTTTTCTGCCAGAAGGTGTTGTATACACTCCTGGTTCACCTTTGACAGGTTTTAGTCCTTCAGGAATGGGTCTCCCCCGGGAATCCACTTTTCTGCCAGAAGGTGTTTGAAATACTCCAGGTTCACCTTTGACAGGTTTTAGTCCTTCAGGAATGGGTCTACCCCGGGAATCTACTTTTCTGCCAGAAGGTGTTTGAAATACTCCAGGTTCACCTTTGACAGGTTTTAGTCCTTCAGGAATGGGTCTACCCCGGGAATCCACTTTTCTGCCAGAAGGTGTTGTATACACTCCTGGTTCACCTTTGACAGGTTTTAGTCCTTCAGTAATGGGTCTACCACGCGAATCCACCTTTCTCCCTGAAGGAGTTTGAAATACTCCAGGTTCACCTTTGACAGGTTTTAGTCCCTCAGGAATTGGTCTACCCCGGGAATCCACTTTTCTGCCAGAAGGTGTTGTATACACTCCTGGTTCACCTTTGACAGGTTTTAGTCCTTCAGTAATGGGTCTACCACGCGAATCCACCTTTCTCCCTGAAGGAGTTTGAAAAACTCCAGGTTCACCTTTGACAGGTTTTAGTCCCTCAGGAATTGGTCTACCCCGGGAATCCACTTTTCTGCCAGAAGGTGTTGTATACACTCCTGGTTCACCTTTGACAGGTTTTAGTCCTTCAGGAATGGGTCTACCCCGGGAATCCACTTTTCTGCCAGAAGGTGTTGTATACACTCCTGGTTCACCTTTGACAGGTTTTAGTCCTTCAGGAATGGGTCTACCCCGGGAATCCACTTTTCTGCCAGAAGGTGTTGTATACACTCCTGGTTCACCTTTGACAGGTTTTAGTCCTTCAGGAATGGGTCTACCCCGGGAATCCACTTTTCTGCCAGAAGGTGTTGTATACACTCCTGGTTCACCTTTGACAGGTTTTAGTCCTTCAGGAATGGGTCTCCCCCGGGAATCCACTTTTCTGCCAGAAGGTGTTTGAAATACTCCAGGTTCACCTTTGACAGGTTTTAGTCCTTCAGGAATGGGTCTCCCCCGGGAATCCACTTTTCTGCCAGAAGGTGTTTGAAATACTCCAGGTTCACCTTTGACAGGTTTTAGTCCTTCAGGAATGGGTCTCCCCCGGGAATCCACTTTTCTGCCAGAAGGTGTTTGAAATACTCCAGGTTCACCTTTGACAGGTTTTAGTCCTTCAGGAATGGGTCTCCCCCGGGAATCCACTTTTCTGCCAGAAGGTCCCCAGGTTCATCTTTGACAGGTTTTAGGCCTTCAGGGATTGGTCTACCACGCGAATCCACTTTTCTTCCCGAGGGCGTTACATACACTCCTGGTTCACCTTTCACAGGTTTTAGTCCCTCAGGAATTGGTCTACCTCGGGAGTCCACTTTTCTTCCTGAAGGTGTTGTATACACTCCTGGTTCACCTTTGACAGGCCTCAACCCTTTTGATGGTATTCTCCTATCAGATGGTGGAACATCTCTTTTTGTAGGTTGTTTTTCAGGTTTCCTTCCCAACAGCCAATCACAAAATCTGCCTTTTTCAGGGATTGGTCTATCAAACGGTTTTTCGGAATCGATTGGGGGTCCTCGTTGTTGATCTTTGGGAATAGGCCTTCCACGACTATCTACCCGCCTTCCTGAAGGGGTTTTAAATACTCCAGGTTCATCTTTGACAGGTTTCAGTCCTTCAGGGATTGGTCTACCACGCGAATCTACTTTTCTGCCGGAAGGGGTTTTGAATACCCCAGGTTCATCTTTGACAGGCTTTAGGCCTTCAGGGATTGGTCTACCACGCGAATCCACTTTTCTTCCCGAGGGCGTTACATACACTCCTGGTTCACCTTTCACAGGTTTTAGTCCCTCAGGAATTGGTCTACCTCGGGAGTCCACTTTTCTTCCTGAAGGTGTTGTATACACTCCTGGTTCACCTTTGACAGGCCTCAACCCTTTTGATGGTATTCTCCTATCAGATGGTGGAACATCTCTTTTTGTAGGTTGTTTTTCAGGTTTCCTTCCCAACAGCCAATCACAAAATCTGCCTTTTTCAGGAATTGGTCTACCACGCGAATCTACTTTTCTTCCGGAAGGGGTTTTGAATACCCCAGGTTCATCTTTGACAGGTTTTAGGCCTTCAGGGATTGGTCTACCACGCGAATCTACTTTTCTTCCGGAAGGGGATGTTCTGAGTGCTTGCTATTTTTTGCTTGTGACTTTGGTTCATTGCCCATGCTTGACAGCCGTAGATAAGGGTGGGAAATATACATGTCTGGAGGATTTCGCCTTTTATTTTTGCTTGTGACTTTGGTTCATTGCCCATGCTTGACAGCCGTAGATAAGGGTGGGAAATATACATGTTTGGAGGATTTCGCCTTTTATTTTTAGTGGTAACTTTCCTTTCACGAGTTTCTTTAAGGCCCAATATTTACCCCACGCCAGATTAATCCTGCGATGAATTTCTTCGTCTAGGTGCTTTTTAATTGAAATGTTTTGTCCAAGGTAAGTATGGGGGGGGGGGGGAGGGAGGGAGGGAGGGAGAAAGGAGGTGAGAATAACAAAGTAGGAAAGACAGGGTAAAGAGAGGGAGGGGGAATGGCAAACAGGAAGGGAGGGGAAATTAGAGAAGGAGAGAGAGATATAAGAAAAAGGTTGTGAATGAGAGAGTAAGGGAAGAATAACAAAGTGGAAGGAATAATAGGAAGGGGGAGGGGAACGGGACGAGGGAGAGATGGAGGGGAGAATAACAAGAATGAAGGGAGGGGAAACTAGAGAAGGAGAGATGGAGATAACAAACAGGAAGTAAAATGAAATAATGAGGGAAATTGGGAGGAGTGAGAAACAAGCTGGGTCCGTCCCTCCGGGAATTTTTTAGCCCGTAGTTTATTCGATGGTGATTAGAGAAAATTAGAGAAAATCAGTACCTATGTACCTACCTAATTTGTTTAATATTCAGTTTATTATTATTCTTGATTTTATTTTTTGATTTTACTTTCATGTAATGATTAAGGGTTAGGTGGTAGAGAACGCCTGAGGCGTTAACCTCGCCTAGTGGTTGCCTTCCACTCAAGAGTCTATTGTTATTGTTAAAAATCAAGACTAGATCCCGTTCTTCCTTTATTCTTATTCCCAATACATATAATGTTTAAGTCACCGGTTTGGATAAGTCCTTCTATTGGAACAGACAGACAGACACACAGACGACACCGAAGCGAATACAATAGTCCGTTCCTATTACTATTGTAATTTAATAAAGGAAGGACGGACT
This sequence comes from Diaphorina citri, assembly GCF_000475195.1. Lineage (NCBI taxonomy): Eukaryota > Metazoa > Arthropoda > Insecta > Hemiptera > Psyllidae > Diaphorina > Diaphorina citri. Next base: position 64,017 of record NW_007379095.1, read on the forward strand.
AAAAACGGGATGAATTGAAGGGAAAGGAGCGGGTCAGGGGAAGGAGAGGGAGAGGGAGGCAGAAAATCATAAGGTAATAGGGGATGAATGGAAGAGGGAGGGGAGGAGTAAGTGGAGGGAAACATAAGGTAATAGGAAGCTTCGTTTGGTTACCATGGTAACGCCCTAGCTTCCACTCTGTGATGATGGAAACGGCAGAAGCCTCCCATTGAGAAAAAGTTCACCTTTCACAGGTTTTAGTCCCTCAGGAATTGGTCTACCTCGGGAGTCCACTTTTCTTCCTGAAGGTGTTGTATACACTCCTGGCTCACCTTTGACAGGCCTCAACCCTTTTGATGGTATTCTCCTATCAGATGGTGGAAAATCTCTTTTTGTAGGTTGTTTTTCAGGTTTCCTTCCCAACAGCCAATCACAAAATCTGCCTTTTTCAGGGATTGGTCTATCAGACGGTTTTCCGGAATCGATTGGGGGTCCTCGTTGTTGATCTTTGGGAATAGGCCTTCCACGACTATCTACCCGCCTTCCTGAAGGGGTTTTAAATACTCCAGGTTCATCTTTGACAGGTTTCAGTTCTTCAGGGATTGGTCTACCACGCGAATCTACTTTTCTGCCGGAAGGGGTTTTGAATGCCCCAGGTTCATCTTTGACAGGTTTTAGGCCTTCAGGGATTGGTCTACCACGCGAATCCACCTTTCTCCCTGAAGGAGTTTGAAATACTCCAGGTTCACCCTTGACAGGTTTTAGTCCCTCAGGAATTGGTCTACCTCGGGAGTCCACTTTTCTTCCTGAAGGTGTTGTATACACTCCTGGTTCACCTTTGACAGGCCTCAACCCTTTTGATGGTATTCTCCTATCAGATGGTGGAACATCTCTTTCTGTAGGTTGTTTTTCAGGTTTCCTTCCCAACAGCCAATCACAAAATCTGCCTTTTTGAGGGATTGGTCTATCAGATGGTTTTTCGGAATCGATTGGGGGTCCTCGTTGTTGATCTTTGGGAATAGGCCTTCCACGACTATCTACCCGCCTTCCTGAAGGGGTTTTAAATACTCCAGGTTCATCTCTGACAGGTTTCAGTCCTTCAGGAATAGGTTTACCCTGAGCATCCACTTTTCTGCCGGAAGGGGTTCTGTATACTCCTGGTTCATCTTTAACAGGTTTTAGTCCTTCAGGAATTGGTCTACCCCGGGAATCTAATTTTCTTCCAGAAGGTGTTTTATGCACTCCAGGTTCTTCTTTGACAGGCTTGAGCCCTCTTGGTGTTGGCATTCTTTTATCAAATGGTGTGACATCTCTTTTTGTAGGTTGTTTTTCAGGTTTCCTTCCCAACAGCCAATCACAAAATCTGCCTTTTTCAGGGATTGGTCTATCAGACGGTTTTTCGGAATCGATTGGGGATCCTCGTAGTTGATCTTTGGGAATAGGCCTTCCATGACCATCTACCCGTCTTCCTGAAGGGGTTTTAAATACTCCAGGTTCATCTTTGACAGGTTTTAGGCCTTCAGGGATTGGTCTACCACGCGAATCCACTTTTCTGCCAGAAGGTGTTTGAAATACTCCAGGTTCACCTTTGACAGGTTTTAGTCCTTCAGGAATGGGTCTCCCCCGGGAATCCACTTTTCTGCCAGAAGGTGTTTGAAATACTCCAGGTTCACCTTTCACAGGTTTTAGTCCCTCAGGAATTGGTCTACCCCGGGAATCCACTTTTCTGCCGGTGGGTGTTGTATACACTCCTGGTTCACCTTTGACAGGTTTTAGTCCTTCAGGGATTGGTCTGCCACGCGGCTCTTCTTTGACAGGCTTCAACGGTAGTCTCTGATCTTCCACAGGTATTTCAGGTCTGCCTTCGCGTCTTGGAGGACCTTCCCTTGGTCTTTCAGGCTTTTTACCAAGCAACCAATCGCAAAAGCTGCTGGTAGGTGGTTTGACTGGTCTGCCTCTTTCATCCAACGGGGTCGCTCTCGGGTAATCCTTGGATGACAAGGGTCTACCGCGCTTATCGTCCGGTCTAGGGGTGGACGCTCCTGGCTCTCCTGGTGAGGAGGGACCCGCATGGGGATGGCGTGGTCTGGGACGCAGCCTGCGTCTTTTGGCGTGTTCTCTGCGGAATTGTTGGACGCAGTTGAGAATACAATCAATCAGTTCTTCACAGCTGTCCTCACTCCCATGATCATGATCCGTCTCACTCATTTTTCGTCAAAAGTTGATCCTGTTCTCTGAAATATAAATTTAGATAATAATTATTTATATTTATATATTAGATGATGTTTCCATTTATTAGTTTTTCAGTACAATTCTCTCAATCAAATATACAGTCAACAAATGGTATACCCATCCGTAAAAGCCGGAGCTTGTGCTCGTCCGGTAAAATGTCACCATTTAATGTTATGGTTCCTGCACATATCTGCAAGTATATCTTCTTTGGTGGCTGAGATGCCTTCAATGTTAATGGAAGTAATGGTCAGGCTAAGATAGGTACCTACACTTATGTACTGTGAGTGACACGGACAGTTTCAGCAGTGGCGTAGTGTGGTCTAAATTCAAGTGTAGGGCGTGTAGGGCTCATGCTCACTCTTGTATGTGTGTGTTACTGTTTAGGACTTCGTATTATAATTTATTTCCTATGTAATTACTTCAGTGGTGTGCCCTAAATGAAATGAGGGGGAAGCTCCCCTTTCCTTCCTCCCTAAGATTTTCATCCTCCACCACTACTTGCCCCTCACAGAAGATAGTGATTATTCAACCTGGATTCTAAAGCTGCGTCCAAACATAGTCGACCAATCGTCGGTGGACGAGGTGAAAAAAAAAGGAATTTTAATTGCGCTAAATTTGTCGTTCCCTGCTTAATGCATTACGCTAAATTTTATAACTTGACTTGGACTCGAACCACCAACCTCCAGATCCGAAGTCCACCGCGCTAACCACTACACCACTGAGGTTGGTGCTTCTCGGCCTTTTGGCTAAGATCAATGTAGATCTGTTCTTATCAGTTTAACATCTGACGAGGAGAATCTGTGTTGTCAAGGCAGTGTGGAAGGTTCAGTCGACGGCGATCGACGGGCGGTCGACTACTCGTGGACACACCTTTAGACCGCCAGCAAAATGGAATAAGGTGTATTTTCCTTTCGGCAACGGAACTGATTCCGATGGCGCGCCATCTTGAATTTCCTATGATTTAGTACAGGCGCTAACACACCAAAAGAGGGGAAATGATACATTATAAGTTGTTGTTGTTATTATTGTATCTTTTCACTTAAGTGTAAGTTTGATTATTCCATATTTTCCTGGCATGGGGCACTGGACCTTCTTTCATCCTATCCCTCAATTTTAGAAAACACATTATGATTGCTATAGATTTTACCTTTTAGACGTATTTTTTACTGTGAATGTTTTTTATGGCATGGGGCACTGGACCTTCTTTCATCCTATCCCTCAATTTTAGAAAACACATTATGATTGCTATAGATTTTACCTTTTAGACGTACTTTTTACTGTGAAAGTTTTTTTTTCTCCAATCACTCTTTACCTTTACCCAATTCTTGCTTTGTACTCTGTAAATTGTACAGCCTCTGTAGATACTAGATAGATATATGATGTTTATTTTTTTGACTACCTCTCCAAAATTATTCTTTTTCTCACAAAAAAAAGATCTTGATTTTTCTTTCTTTTTTTTCCTCTACCAAATTTATTTTTCCATTACAAAAAAGTTCTCGCTTGTTGCCTGCTTTCAGCCCGAATGTACATTGATGCTTACGTAATTTACGTTTGTTCCTGGATTAAGTTTTATCATCAGTGTCGAATCTAAAAAGTAAGATTGTAGGGAAAGTATTTCAAGGGAGAAATGAATCTAAAAAAAAATCTATTGAATATGATATAATACTATTACCTATGGCAAATTGACAATCAACTGATGAGAAAAAGGCCCTCATTAACAAGAAATAAGGGCTCTGTGGAAGGCTCCTATTTGCAGCATTGAACCCGGAGGTTGGCAGTTCGAGTTCAAATAGTGTCATAAAATTTAGTAAAGTGTATTTATGGAGTCACATTTGTTTTGTAAGAAATACCTAAGTAGTCGTGCTTTACGGACTTTCAAATTTTCATCAATTTATTTAGGACCAAAATTCGTCCTGCTCCGATTTAGGACCCCACATTTCAAGGATCGATGGATGTTTTACATTTCTGTACCAAATTTCATGAAAATCGGACCAGGCAATCCCGAGTTATAGTG
>NW_007379096.1:0-8459 GCF_000475195.1 Diaphorina citri
TGCCAAGACCATCGAATGCTGATGAAGTGAGACAATTTCTAGGTCTCGTAACTTACTATTCCAGATTCATTCCAGATTCATTCCAGATTTCTCGACAATATCTTACCCGTTACGTTGCCTCCTGAAGAAAAATCAACGCTGGTTGTGGACGTCACAGTGTGAAGCTGCGTTCCTGCATCTCAAATCTGTCATGTGTAGTGAAAAGGTTCTTACACCTTTCGATCCGAGTTTACCTGTTGTTCTCACTACAGACGCGAGTCCCTACGGAATAGCCGCTGTCCTCAGCCATACTATCAATAATATTGAACACCCCATTGCTTACGCTTCACGTTCACTTACTTCCTCAGAACAAAACTACAGCCAGTTGGACCGTGAGGCGATTATCTTCGGAGTGACACATTTCTACAATTATCTATATGGAAAACATTTTCTCCTTATTACAGACAATCAACCACTTACCCGAATATTTCATCACAACAAAGCCCTTCCTCAAATGACACCATATAAACTTTCTCCCTACTACTCGACGTTCGACTACTCGAGATACTCGAAGTACCCGGTTTTTCGAGTTACTCGGTACTCGACACTACTCGGTACTCGGTAAGAGATTTTTCAGTAGTACAGAAAATTTGTTCAGAGAAGTATCCAGAGAAAATTTAGTAGAAGAAATTTAGGAAGCCTATTTGAAGTTTTTTGAGAAGTTATAGAGAAGTTTTTTATTAGAAGTTGTTAGAAGAGACATTTAAAGAAGTGATATTTAGAAGAGAAGTTACAATTTCCAGTCTGGTAGACACCCTGAAGGTAGAGATTTTTCAGTAGTACAGAAAATTTGTTCAGAGAAGTATCCAGAGAAAATTTAGTAGAAGAAATTTAGGAAGCCTATTTGAAGAAGCCTAATTTAGAGAAGTTTTTTGAGAAGTTATAGAGAAGTTTTTTATTAGAAGTTGTTAGAAGAGACATTTAAAGAAGTGATATTTAGAAGAGAAGTTACAGTTAAAAGTGTATAGTTTTGAGTACCTACAAGACAGACATTGTGTTAAAGCATTTTTATAGAAGACATTGTATTGTGACATTTGAAGCTTTATTGTGAATAAAAATTACTCATTTGTTATTTGAAACCCTGAAGTTCCTCTCTGTGTGTCCAAGTCTATGAGTAACCCTACAGGAGAACATCTTCCCCAACTGTGTGGTGAATCCCCCAAACGCTTAAATACAATCGCTTCCACTGCCGTCCTTTCGCCACAGGGGGGGTGAATACCTGCGGCCCCCCAATGTTTAACAAATATCAAAAATGGCCCTCTATACATTTTGAGTTTGACATGACTGAATTAGGTGAATACCTGCGGCCCCCCAATGTTTAACAAATATCAAAAATGGCCCTCTATACATTTTGAGTTTGACATGACTGAATTAGAACCTCCATTTTTCATTGCATATCATTATTCTATCTAAAATTTCAATCATGTAGGTACATTACTTACATGGTAAAATCTACAATCGACTATTCATTCACTTTTTTTTTTTTACAATTCGCGGATTTTACCAAATATTGCGAACATATTATGTACCAACGTGTGACACATTCTTTCACAGTGTTTTGCCTTCCTAAATCATGTACTTACATCACTTTTTAGATTAAGACCATTTTTTGTAGATTCGGGAACTTTGAAAATTTTGCGAATTCACGAAAAATAATCTCAATCCAAAAAATCTGGTGTGAACATCACACGACTTTCCTTATCCTATGGAAAGATGCTTATTTGGGTGTTCTTCTATTGCACCTTTTACAATATCTCTAACCGTTTAGTCAGTATAGCTGAAAACCGTCAAAAGCCGCCAAATGCAGCACCTATTTTGTGTTGCATCCTTAACACATTTCAGGACTTCATACCAAATTTCAACTCTCTAGCTCCTACCGTTCCCGAGATATTATGGAATTACACCGAAAACCGCCACAATGCGGCCGAAATGCCGCCAAGCGTAGCACCGATCTTAACCATTTCTACTGGGAGTTTAGGGCCCAAAATCATGATTTTTTTTTTTTTTTTTTTTTTTCAAAAAAGCATTTTGGCTTCAAATATTAAATGGGTCAAAAAAAGCATATTTAAAATGTAAAATGCTTTTTTCAAAACCAATTTGAATGTAAAATGTATAAATGTACATTTACATTTTACATTTCCATTTTGCGGTTCGCACATCTCTGGTGTCCAAGTCAACCTTCCCTGTGTCCCTACGCCTATCTCAATCCAAGCGCAGTGATTGACAGATCAGTATAATTTATACTGAGATACTAGTATAATTTTGAACCTGTTTAGTATAATTTTTAGTATCGGGAATTTTTTAGATTTTTTGTTAGTATAATTTTTTGGTATAATTTGTAAGACCTATCAGATGCCGGGCGCGAAAAAAACCTTTTATTTTTCGCCAGCGACCGGTGGAGTTTTTTCGGATTTTTTAACGAAACAGGCCCTAAAATATCGATAGTATCGAAATTTATTTATGGAAACAGGGCTCAAAATATCGATAGTATCAAAGCAGCAGCCGCAACCGGGGGACAAGAGCGGCTAGAGTCGATAGCGTTATCTACATTGTATTTTTTTTTCCTTAGGTGGATTGTTGTTAGGTTTCGCGGGGTTTAGAAAAATCTAATCCGTGATGGCTAACAAAGTTCCGCGTCAAGTCTACTGCTAAAATGGAAACTATAAGATGATTTCACTTATAATTTCTCTGGAAAGAAAGGAAAACATCAAAGTGAAAGTGATCAAAATTCAAACTTCAAAGTGATCAAAGTTTAAACTTTAACAATTAACTTATTAACTTCTGTCAAAAAATCAAAGTGGCATATCAAGTGGCAAGTGGCTATACTTTCTGGCCTACATTTCTCTCTGGGAAAGGCCAACATCACGTCGTGAGAGTAGGTCCCAGACGGTCACCCGTCCAATTACTAACCACGCTCGACGTTGCTTAACTTCAATGGACCAAAAGTACTAAGATTTTTTGAATTTCGCGGTCCGCGGTCGTTTTGAGTGATTTAGTATAATTTTTCAAATTTTAGTATAATTTTAGCACGAATCTAGTATAATTTCACTGAAGCCATCTGACAACACTGATCCAAGGCGCAGAAATCCAATTCAGATTCAGATAAGTACAGAGTGGCCCATATATTATAATCATTCTCTCCTTTCCTTCTTTCATCCATCTCTCATCCTTCATTGTCACCCTTCCATCCTCTCCCCACTCTGTACCTAGTGCAGAACCATCACCTATACAGTCCACTCGAATGGACTTGGGTACGTTCCTTCCTATTTATACTTCTCCATTCTACCTCCGTTTTCTCCCTTTTTTCCCAACATAGGTGCTGCAGATGGCGGCATTTCGGCTGTTCTTTGGCGGCTTTCGAGCACTTTCTGGCGGTTTTCATCTATACTGACTAAACGGTTAGAGATATTGTAAAAGTTACAATAAAAGAACACCCAAATAAGCATCTTTCCATAGGATAAGGAAAGTCGTGTGATGTTCACACCAGATTTATTGCTCCCAAATTTTATGGTTTCATTGGTTTCATTATTATTTCATTTTGGTCCAATATTTCGCTGTTTGCGATAGCGCGGTGTTCGCGAAATCCGCGAATCCCAATACATATTTTTCAAATGTACGTGTATGATATATCAAATCATGCTATTTTGAACGTAGAAATCTTGTGGTTATATTACTTTTTCAATTCACTTCTTTTTGGTGTTCGCGGATCCAAAGATGAAGCGAAAAAAATAGCATGATTTGATATATCATACACGTACATTTGAAAAATATGTAGGATTCGCGGATTTCGTGAACACAGCGCTATCGCAAACAGTGAAATATTGGACCAAACTGGAATAATAATGAAACCATAAAATTTGGGAGCAAAAAACACTCTTTTGATTGGTCACACTTGTACTTTCGAGGCATTTTTGTGATTCGCGGTTTCCGAATTCCGCGAAAACCGCGAACCGCAAAAATTCGAGTGAATAGTCGATTGTACTTTAAATTTAACGTAGAAAACGAATATTTAATAATAAATAGGGTTTCTCATTTAAAAATCCAAAGTTGGCACCCGATTCACGGACTTCGCGAAATTTTTCGCGCATCGCGACATTGCCAAAAAAATCGCATCAAAAATCAAAAAGTTACGGGTTTTTTTGTTTTTTGAAATTTCAAGCAGGCTTCGAGAAAAACAATTTAAGCATACATTCTTGGACACCCTGTATCTAACACACGATCAAAAAAGTAATTGAGATGTATCGTTAAATGGTTAAATCACGTGGATTAAGAGCAGAAGACTTTTAGGATTCACGGAGCACACGCTTGATAACTTTATATTTCGGAGAAAATAACTGAACACACTCTTCGTACTTAATAAGTTTCTGAAAATCACGAACAAAAATTCTAGTGCAAAATTTGTACACAGTAATTAAATTTACTGATGAGATTTAAGAAGTAACACTATCAGCTTGTACTGAACAAGTAGAATATTCTTAGCGACAATGTATATCCAGTTTCATAGGGTTAAAGTGCTAAACACTCGGTCATTTCAATTTAACTAATGGGAGAACCAATAACCAACGCTCACATTGATTTAGAACTCGAAGCTTATTATCAAATGAGATTGGAAATTTTATCAGTTCCTTGATAAGAGAGAAATGTAACTACTGAAGGTAACGTGCCGAATGACTTTGTCACCTTATTGCAACGTCACGTAGATAACATGAGTAGGTATAGATAGGTATAGGTACTAACTAGCCAAGCCAAGTCTACAGTCTCATTTTAACATTAACTTCGCCGTTCAGTCAAAAATTACTTTTTAAACAAATCACTAGAAACAATAATATGTTATACAGTCTGTTCATAAAGTCCCAGGCCACTGTTTTATTTTTATTTATTTTTTTATTTTAATTATTATTATTATTATTATTATTATTATTATCATTATTATTACTAGGCAATGCTGAGCAATGTTTATATGACTTCTATTGATTTTGAAGGTATGATTTAATCTGGTTTGTCTTGAGTTGACTCTAATGTTTATATTACTAAGAAGTTCTGGTGAATCAATTTTATTATGAAGAATTTTGAATAGGAACATTAGATCTTGGAGTTTTCTCCTGTTTTCTAAGCTCATGATGTTATTAGACTGCATGATGTTAGTATAGTCGTGGTTTAAGATTGGATTTCGTTGTTTATATGCAATAGTTCTTAAAAATTTGTGTTGGATAGATTCAAGTGAATTTATATGCTCTTTGTATTGAGGCGACCATACCACAGAGCAATACTCAAGACCAGAACGTACGTAGGCATAATAAAGGGTTTTTAATGTGTTCGTATTTCTGAAGTCCTGAGTATGCCTGTAGAGGAAGCCTAATAATCTTAGTGCTTTACTTTTTATATTTAAATAATGGTTATTGAATTTGAGATTGTGGTCAAATGTTACACCCAGATCTTTCATTTGATTCACTCGACTGATAAGTGTATTATTGAGTGTGTACGGATAGATGTATGGGTTTTTACAGGTATGATAGGTCAGAACTTTACATTTGCTCAGATTTAGCTCCATCAGGTTGTCCTGGCACCAGCGGTGCAGGCGTCTCAATACCTCCTGCATGAGCTGTGCATCAATTAATAATTGATTATGAACATCACTAGGATGATTCCCAAAATCCTCCGCAAAAAATACACAGGAAGCAGAGACTTCACAAGAGAAAAGTTTTCCTCTCTCAAGTCTCCACTAATATTTTGAGATTTGTTTATGTTTTTAGTTTCGGCCATGCCTAGGGATCAACTAGCTGAAATCCGGAGTGAGGGTGTGGTTATGTACCAGGTTGAGATGGGCCATTCCTGTCCTTTCTTGGTGTGTGGAAAATGATGTGGTAACTTAACACAGCCTTCATGAGCATGTAAAGTTGGCGGGAAATTCAAAATTTTTCTGCAACTTGTACAATCTGAAATAATTTTTTACTTTTTATCTCAAGCTTGCACGTTTATATTATACTTTTCATTTATATTAGATATTACAAACAAGCAAATTACAAAGCAAACAAAAATAAATATAAAATAAATTTGGTAATTATGCAGAAGTCACGTACGTGGAAAAGAAAAGCTCCTTTTTGTATTTAACCTAACCCTATACCTATAACACTAATCACTGCTCTAATTGTGAAAACTCCTTCTTGTGTTTAACCTAACCCTATAATAACACTGGTCACTGCTTGTTTGTGCCAGTTCCTTTGGTATTGGTAGCAATATTCCACGGACGTGACTTCCACACAAGTACCATAAATTTTAAACATGGCCAATGGGACAGAAGGTTAGAAAAAATACAAAACACTCCCACACTATCCTTGCTTAAGTTACCACTCCAATGCAAAACTGTAGAAACAATATCCTATCTCACCTTGTCCAAGCTTGTCTCAACCCAGTACATAACCACAGCCTGAAGCAATGGATTTCAGCTAGTTTTATAAGAAGGAGAATACTCCCTTCTATCATCTTATCGAAGGGAGAATATTTCTCATTTCTATTTAGTTCATGTTTATAACCTTAATCTAAATAAATAAAATTAGAAGAGAACCTTTTGAAAATTGCTAAAAATTGTAGAAAAATATACAAGGTTTTCTGGAAATATAAATTAGATTCTAAATAAATAAAATTAGAAGAGAACCTTTTGAAAATTGCTAAAAATTGTAGAAAAATATACAAGGTTTTCTGGAAATATAAATTAGAGAGAAGTTTTCTTTTGTGTACCATTAATTAGTAATAGTGGGTGGCCTAACGTCACAATTTTGGCCAAAAGCTGCATTTATTCAGGAAAGCACCAAATTTGGTATGGAACTTCATTGGTAGGTCCCACTAATGGTTCATAATGAAATTTGGAATCAAAAATTAAATTTAGACTTTTGGCCCTGATGGCCACTGAAGCTGAAAATGGATGTTTCAAATTTTATTTTTGGGACTGAATTTAATTATGAATCATTAGTGGGACCTATTCAAAGCACAAATCACCAATCAATATGAATTTCCCATTTTTGTTGCTTAACCTATTAGCAGGAGAACATGGAAAAATGAAATTTTCAATAGACCACTCCGGCCCTGTTTGTCAGATCAAGCTTAAACTTGTACCAAAGTAGTTGCGTTCTTTGAGACCTTTTACATGAGCCACAAATAGCGGATTCTTATTTTAGATTTTTAAGTTGACCCCTCTGGGACCACTCCTGTTGGTGACAGAAAATTGACATCCCCTAAAAATAGGTTTCCCTTAAATATAAAGAAATATGTGTTCTATCATTTTTTCTGTATCCAATCGGTTCTCAAGATTTCAGGGGTGGCAACTTTTTATTTAAACACCCTGTATATGTAAAAAAAAAAGGCTATTGAACCCATGGATTCCATTTTTAACCCATCCTTCCTTTATAATACAATAGATAGAGGAGGTCCACCTTGCAATTTTTTTTTTTTTCATAGGATTGTTAGGTATGGTGGGGAAGTATAATACTAAAATTGAGACCTTGAGAGTTAAGGGGAGAACTTTTGGTGGTGGAAAAACCACTGGAAAACAGCTGAAATTTCACACTTTTGTTGCCTAAAATAATTTATTTTACTCGCACTTCGTGCTCGGGAGGGGGGCTTCGCCCCCCCCCACCCCCCGGGAAGTTTTCTCCTGTTTTCTAAGCTGTTATTAGACTGCATGATGTTAGTATAGTCGTGGTTTATGATTGGGTTTCTTTGTTTATATGCAATAGTTCTTAAAAAATTGTGTTGGATAGATTCAAGTGAATTTATATGCTCTTTGTATTGAGGCGACCGTACCACAGAGCAATACTCAAGACCAGAACGTACGTAGGCATAATAAAGGGTTTTTAATGTGTTCGTATTTCTGAAGTCCTGAGTATGCCTGTAGGTGTAGAGGAAGCCTAATAATCTTAGTGCTTTACTTTTTATGTTTAAATAATGATTAGTGAATTTGAGATTGTGGTCAAATGTTACACCCAGATCTTTCATTTGATTCAATCAACTGATAAATGTATAATTGAGTGTGTACAGATGGATGTATGGGTTTTTACAGGTATGATAGGTCAGAACTTTACATTTGCTCAGATTTAGCTCCATCAGGTTGTCCTGGCACCAGCGGTGCAGGCGTCTCAATACCTCCTGCATGAGCTGTGCATCAATTAATAATTGATTATGAACATCACTAGGATGATTCCCAAAATCCTCCGCAAAAAATACACAGGAAGCAGAGACTTCACAAGAGAAAAGTTTTCCTCTCTCAAGTCTCCACTAATATTTTGAGATTTGTTTATGTTTTTAGTTTCGGCCATGCCTAGGGATCAACTAGCTGAAATCCGGAGTGAGGGTGTGGTTATGTACCAGGTTGAGATGGGCCATTCCTGTCCTTTCTTGGTGTGTGGAAAATGATGTGGTAACTT